>NC_143158.1:8058245-8303198 GCF_041381405.1 Jatropha curcas | reverse complement strand
AGCTGGTGAAGCTGGTGAAGTTGGTGATAGCACTGTAGGTGTGGCTAGCACTTGAACAGGAGGGCACCTGAAAAGTACAAGGTAGTTGGATTAGTATAGTGTTTGGTGTATCAGGGGAGTGGTATATGAGGTAGATTGACTCTTTGTCCAACTGTGCATGATTTTGAAGATAAAAGGTGTTTTCTGCTCTCTTTGTGTTTACCCAAATGTTTATGATATGCCATGAATGCGCACAACAACACACCATAATCTGTTTATGATATGATTTTCATCATTGGGTGCATACAGTCCTAAAGGATAGGTTCTATAGGCTATGACACAAATAGAGAATAGGCTTATAAAGGGACCCTTGAGCCTTGAGCATGGATATACCTAACCACATGTGAAACAAAGAGTTTCGCGTGGGTCCAACGGTACGCATGCCCATAGGCCATCCCCAAAAGGATTAGGGATGGTTTGCGGCAACAGGGAGGACGCTTTGGCTGTCCGTCGACATAATCAAGGAGACCTGCCGATCAGCGCTACTTGCTATCCAGACTCAGAAGTTTGAACAGAGAGAGAAAAAAATTCATTTGAAATTCATTTTTTATGCAATGGAGAAAAGGATTCTCAATTCGTGCAAATAAATCAACAAATTAAAATGTCTTAATCCATTTGTACAACTTGAGTTCAAATTCCTCATCTCGTATTCTTAAAGAAAGAATACTTGATTTGTGCTAAGGTACCCTGCAAAACAAAGAATTGTAAACTAATGCCCTAAAGAAGGACAGGTTAGTTTACACAACAATGGTAGTCCACTTTATGCAAAATGATTGCATTACATTTCCCCAGTGAAGTCGCCAAACTGTGAACCCCTCCCCAAAATGTCATGGGCATGTGAATGCATGTGACTAAAGGAAGAAATGCACGTGGATGTATGAGTCGCCACCTTGTTAATTGTTTTAGGGTAAACTAGGAAAAACCCTAAGTGACTCCAATTTTAATTAACCTAGTTACTAGATTAATTAGCCCAATGTCTAAGGCATGGTCTTCGAACCCGAGGTGGATCCCGAGACTATGTCATGCTGATGAAACTAACCTAAGAATGAATGTTTTGCAAGGAAGATGAAATAATTTAGACCAATGAAAAAGATGTTTATGTGATTCGACTTGCCGCCCGGGGTTAGATCCCGAACGTGCCTACGTACTTCCGTTTGAATGGAAGATCAAAGTCAACGTAGTTCGATAGGCCTCTTTTAGAGGGCTTTGAATGGGATGCTTTATGCATGAGTGTGTGTATGCTTTGTGCATTTTGTTTAGGCATTTTGCCAAAAAGGTTGAAGGATTTAGGCACTTGGTGCCAAAATGTTGATTTTGAGGCTTTTAGCCAAAAGAATTTAATTTGGGCTTATTCTTGCCAAAAGATTGATTTTTAAGGCATTTGTGCCAAAACGAATTGTTTTAAGGCTTTTAAAGCCAAAATATTGGTTTAGGCAATTAATTTGCCAAATGATGCTAATTGGGCGATTGTCGCCAAAGTTGATTGATTTAAGGCAGTTTATTTGCCAAAAAAAAATTGTTTGAAGGCTTTTAGCCAAAGAAATTTAATTTAAGCGATTTGTCGCTACAAAAAGGTTAATCTTCACTTATAGGCAATTTGTTTGCCTAAAGTGATTAATTAAATTGAATTATAGGCAATTTATTGCCATAATAAGAAAAAGTGTTTAATTAGGGTCTTTTAGTCACAATTATTGATTAATTAGACTTAAGCCAAAACTTGTTCGAAATAAAGGCAATTTCACCATAGTTATTGATTAACTAGGCTTTTAGCCAATATTGTCGAATTTAAGCTTTAATACCACGATCATTAATTAACCGGGTATTTAGCTTAAATTTATTTAATTGAGGCAATTTATTTGCCTAGTTAATGGTATGAATGCATTTATGCAGTTATAGAATTTAAGAGGAGTAGGAAAGAAGCATGCATGAAATGCTAAAATTAAAAAAAACAGAGTTTA
Source organism: Jatropha curcas (assembly GCF_041381405.1). Lineage (NCBI taxonomy): Eukaryota > Viridiplantae > Streptophyta > Magnoliopsida > Malpighiales > Euphorbiaceae > Jatropha > Jatropha curcas. The sequence continues at coordinate 8,301,201 of NC_143158.1, read as the reverse complement.
GTTTTGTGTACCTGATTTAGTCGACGGCCACTTCTTAACTCCAGGTTAAGCTCCTCGTTAAGGGAAATTAATTAATTTAATTTTAATGACCACTTAACAAAGAAAGAAAGCAATAAAAGCTAAATTAAAATGCAAAAAAGCAGTAAAGAATCGCAAGGAGCGAGAGGGAGAAGGAGCGTCCGTCAATACAGATTGAGTGTGGAAAACAGGAGGCCCGAGGCCTGTATTTATAGGCGCAAAACGGACTGTTTCCGGTGGCCGGGTCGCCGGCCCGGCGGCCGTCCCGGAGGCCGGGCCGCCAGATGGACCGCCGGCTTGGCGGCCCGCCCCGGCGGCCAGGCCGTCAAGTCTCGGCGGCCCTTCCGGCGGTCGGGCCGCCGGGTCTCGGCGGCCCGCCCGGCCGCCCGGATAGGCCGCCGGGTCGGTGGCCTCCCCGGCGGCTGGGCCGCCGGGATGGGCCGCCGACTCGGCGGCCTTTCCGCAGCCGAGCCACCGGTCCTTCGGCGGCTGGGCCGCCGGCTCGGCTGCTGGCTCCGGTGGCTGAGCCACCGGGGCAGGCAAGTTCACTCCGGGGGCTTTTTCGGGAGTTCCGGACCTCCAAAAAATATTCCGAGACCAGTTCCGTGATCCTCGTAATTTTCCGGACGTTTCAAGTACCATATTGGCATATTTCCGGTGAACTTTCCGAAAGGCCTCCGGTCCGGCCGGACTGTTCGCAGTCCGGAAGAAAATAGGCTTTTGAGCCTCAAAATTTGAGTGTTCACAATATGTTTATTGATTTCATTCATACAACACAATGAACAGCAGGTAAGATCATGATATTATCATAAGGTGTGATTTAAGGTTCATGTAAAGGAGTTATGAGATAATTAGAACTAAATTATTGATGTTTATGAATTAGAAGTTTATTCGTTGTTATAAAGAGACATTTACGTTGAAATTTACTGATTCTATGAGTATCAATGCTTTATGAAATTTGTATTTTAAGTTAGTTGCCATCGCGCTTTGTTTAGTATGTGAATTATGAGCACCACTGAGTTTTATACTCAGCGCGTCGATTTTTATCACGCGTAGGTTGAAGATCGTAGTTGATACTTGAAGACTTGAGGAGTACGTTCAAAGCAGAAGTGACTAACTTGGTCATAGTAGATTGAGAGTTGTAATATTAAGAATTATGGCATGTATTAAGATTTATGGCATGTATAATTATTATGTTTGTTAGAGATTAGGTGATTGTAAATATAATTGAAACATGTAATTATTTTGGTGTAAGTAGTTGGAGATAAGAATAATACTTATGAAATGATTGAAGATGAAATAGTTTACTATAGTTGGTATGATTAGGTCATGAAAGACTTGATATAGATTCTGAATGAAATTAATTGCTAGATATTAAATGCTATTGAGGATTTATACAATTATGAAAAGATATATAAAGTGTTATTGTGTTATGATGATTCTTTGGAGACGTTGGAAGTTTAGAGTGTAATTGGGAGTAGTTTATATTAATATTTTTCATACAGTATGATATCCGCATGACAGGACATAGGTTCAACCAGATTGTAGCGTCTCGGCTCGGTTCATTCGGGTTAACGGGTGGACCGGGAAGGGATGTTACACCTTATAAGGGTAAGAAAGCCATGATGTATTAAGTTTTTCCTGAAGGATCTTACTTAGAAAGTTTTTGCATTTCACCTAGTTATCCATATGGACCTATGCGGTCCCTTATCTAAGTCCATACGTTCGGATATACCTAGTTCGGCATATGGACCTAAAGCGGTCCCTTATCTAAGTTATCCGCTCGGACATATCTAGTTCTCCATATGGACCTAAGTGATCCTTTATCTAAGTCTATCCGTTCGGACATACCTAGTTCGCCATATGGACCTAAACGGTCCGTTATCTAAGTCCATTCGCTTGGACATATCTAGTTCACCATGTGGACCGAAGTGGTCCTTTATCTAAGTCCATCAGCTAAGGCATATCTAGTTCGCCATATGGACTTAGGTAGTCCTTTACCTCAGTCTAGTAGTTCGGACACAAATAACTCGCCAAAGTAAACTTAAGTAGTCCTTACTCGACGTTAGGAAATACATTATTATACATACATAGTTCGCCAATCTGACATGCATCTTTATGCATAAATAAATATTCAACATCAGAAAAATACTTAGGAGTATAAAAGCGAAAAGCACAACACATAAATGATACGTAGAAAACTTCCCTTCATCAACATAAAGGCAAAAGGGTTTACACAGGTCATGTTCAAAATTCTACTACAAGAGGATAAGTTATAAAAAAACATCTTGCCCAGAAGGTATATCCTCAATTGTGCCTTGCCTTTCAGAAGAAATAGGGTGGAAGTCGACTGACACATCAATATCTATCCTTGGAGTGGGCGAACCACCAACATTACGATCCTGTGTGGTATTGTCACCTTCAACATCTTCCTCCCCCTTATCCTCATCATGATATATATTGTTCACCTAACTCCAAGTTAAATCAAGGTGCCTAGTCTATAGCTCGATTAGAACATTCTTCCTAAAAGCTCAGACACGCCTTCGTCAGATCCTCTGCCATAGACCCCTCCTGGTCCTAAAGCCCTTATAGTTCCTCCTCCATCCCCTTTACCTTATCCTCAAGATCTTTATTCTTATTTAACAAGTCACAGTTCTCCTCCTTCAACTTCTCTAGATCGGCATCACGAGCGGCCAACCCTGCTTTATGTTGAGTCTCTTGCTCCCTCATAGATACTTCAGCACTTTCTAATGCATCCTCTGTTTGAATCTTCTTCACCTCCACATCAGTATAAGAGCCCTTTAGCTTGGTTATCCTAGCAGAGTTAATATTATTGGCATTTAAGGCTTAGAAAAGACTCTGATTTATAAAATCCTTCCTCGTTAAGTCATCCATGAAGTCAAGAAATGTGCATCAATAGGAAATAGGCAATGACGAGCCATCTCACGGTGCATTAGATTGTAAACTACAGTTAGCCCTGTACTTGCTCATAAAGTAAACTCAGATGTCCAACACTTCGCCAGCTCGAGGAGGAGGAGGAGAAACTGGGATGGATGCATCTCTTGGCCTCTTACAGCTCGGTTCGATGGGAGGATTAGTAGAAGTGCGCTCGACTTGAGGAGTCTCTAGAGTCACCCCTGGTTCGCTAGACTATGCCCCCTTCTCCAAACTACCTTTGTTTGATTTTTTCCTCATCGCCTCAGCCGCTTTTGAAAGTTTAGAACTCTTCACCGTTTTTGGAGCCATACCTACATAAAAAGAAAAACAAAAATTAAAAACTGTCAGTGTAAAGATCAAAGATGAAATACGACTAAGGAAAATATTTACCAATAGGGGAAGGTTTGGGCCTAATAGGTCCGCTAGGCTAGCAAGTCGGATAACCATTAGCAATCAACCGCTTTAGGTTAACAGACCTCAACCCTTTAGCTTTTATTAACTCCATACAAATCCGATCATAGGGGGTGGGTGAAGCAGGAAGATGGCGAAGTGGATCTTCCAACCACTGATTTCGGCACTCTAAACCTCCTGGTCATTTAACAATGAAAAATTTAGATTTCCAGTTCTTTAAATAGGAAATCTTGGGACTCTTGGAGAAAACATTGTATTCTTTCTTCGCCAAGAGAAAACAATGATCCTCCTTAGGGCGAACCGAGAAGTGATAGAGTTCTCGAACTGCCCGAGCTATTAAAATATGTCTAGCTTGGCGAGCCAACGCTATTAGACCACATAAGAGTCTCAAACTGTTAGGGTGTAATTGACTAATGGTGATGTAATCATTGAAAAATGATCTGAGAGGCACAAACAAAGGAAATCAAACCACAAAATTGGAAGCTTTCCTTATATATCATGATGGAGTCTTCATCTAGTAGCTCAGTTACCCTCATGGCTTCTGAAGGCCTAATCAATTTGTATTCTGGTGTAATACTGTACATGAAACATATGTCCCATAGTTCGCCCTTATTATTGTCAAAAGGCACTTCGGCAATCCTAACATTCTCTTTTCTACTATTGGCCTCGCCTACCCCCGAATCTATATCCTCGGTATTCTCATTGCCTGATTGATCAAGCGATATTTGGACATTCTCTTCACTGGAAGAACTCATAGTCCTAACTAATGAAAAAGAAAAAAAAAAGAAAGAGCTAAAATGTAAAAACTTACTTGGATAGGTTAGAGAGAGAAAGTTCTAGAGGGAGAGGCTCTGACAATCAAGAAGCAATAAGTGAGGCAAATGAAATGGGAGGAGAGCCTTATATAGATGAGGCGAGGTACTGAAGAGTCACCACATTAAATGAAGCAATTCTCAAAGTACCCCTCAACGGACGAACCGATGCTTCCTTTCCTCAAAACGAAGCTGTCCTTTCTCGACAGCTTTCACAGAATAGTATATATATATATATATATATATAATGAATAATAAATATACATAAATACATACAATAATACATTTGGATATAAAATGACTAAATAACTAATGAGGAGACTAGTGTTATTATACAATAATAATATATATTAAAAATAAAAATAAAAGGTAGTAGATTCCCAAATAAAACTCTAACTAACAGATAAACTAGGATTCCATTATCCTAATCCAACCATGATTATCTCTCCACCTGTAATGCCCTATTTTTCCTGTGTTGAAATAGTAGTTTATCTGTCTGTGAATAGTACTGTCGGTCCGGGAGTCGGTATTATTTTGGTCCAGAAAAATTTTTATATATGGTTAATATTTTATGTCACATTTTTGGAGCATGCATGCATGATTTTTATGGGTAGAAAGTAAGTAATGAATATTTTTGGAGAATTTTAGAGAATTAGTGAGTAGTAACTTAAGATGTGATATTAATTAAGGAAATTAGAGGCAATAGTTGTATGGATTAAATTTGAAATGGTGTTATATTAATTAAGGAAATTAGAAGAATTATTTTTATGGAGTAAATTTGAGAATTTTGTTGTGTTATATACTATTTTGAAGGAATTCAATTTGGAGAATATTTGTAGCCATTAGATTAGATTTACATTCAATCCTAGCCATCCAATTTTGGTGAAAAGACCAAACTACCCTTTAGTCAACTCCATTATTTGAGCAATATTTTTCTTCCTCTTCTTCTCCATCTAACGTGAACTTCATCTTCTTCTCCTCCATTTCACCTTTAGCCTCTCTTTCTCTTCTCTTTGTTTTCTCCATTTTCTACTTGAATAATTCACCAAATTCACTCCATTTACCTTGAATAAAGTAAGAAAATCTAGAGATTAAAGCTTGAGAAGGGGTTTTTAGGGATTAATTTCAAGGAATTTGGAGAATTCATTAGGTGAAGTAAACTTCATTATTTTTGGATTTAGAGTTTTCTTTTAGCATATACATACTTAATCATGCTCCAATTTCTTCTTTTCTTTGTTTTCTTTGTTTTGATTTTGAGTTTATTACATGTAGAGGGTGGAGAGCCTTCTAACAAAGATAAAGGCAAGACCAAGGTTTAAGGAGCTTTGATTTAAGTTGTTTTAAAGGTTTGTGTTCATAAACACACTAACCTTACTTCAATTTTTGGATTTGTGAAGTTTGTACTACTTTGTGAAAATTTGGGATTTTGTATGAAATGATTTGATTGCTGGAATTTGGTTGTATAAATGTGTTCTTGAGTGTTTTCTAAGCCTATCTATATGTTGAATTTATGAAGAACTTATTTTTCTCTTCTTCTTCCAAAAGTGGCAGAATTTTACCAAGGGAAAATGTTAATGGGTGTGTTTAAGGACTGTTTTTCTATTCGTTTTATTTTCCCTCTGTATTTGAGTCCTTCATGAAAGTTGTAGGTATACTTCTTAGCTTTCCAACCCATCCTCTTGTGTCCAATTTTGATATATATAGCTCACCTTATGACTAAAACATCTAAACTGACTCTGTTGTAACGTACCACATGCAGCAATAGATTGAGTGACTATTTTGACCACCATAATGGCAAGATTAGGTGTTGAGCTCTTCATGAGAGTTGTTACCCTGTGTCTTGAGATTTCCCTGGTGTTGGATTGGTTTAATTTGAGTGTCTGGTTACGGAGAAATTCAATAAACATTGGACTTGGTTCTGCTGAATCCGGTCTGGACTATTAGTCTGTGTTCCTAGCTTATTTTGCCTATCTTGCAGATGTTTCTGGGTTATGGTTCCTTCATAACAATTGTATAATTGTGTCTTATCGTTCTAATGAATCTAATTTCATTCAATTTGGAGATATATAACTCAAGTTATGTATTAAAAACTCAGCAAAGGTCAAGATTGCTTTTATGCTGGAAATTTCCAATGTTAAGTACTTTGGTTTAAGTATGAGATGTTTCATGAATGAATTCAGTTTAAATTCAGTTTTCATTGTAATTTTATGAATACTACAGAAAATAAATTTTATGAGCAATGGAAAGTCAGAATAAAAATAAGAATAAAAAAAATGGATTTTGGGCTCTAATATACTTGGTGTGAATTTGATGCGTGATTTGATTTTATTCTGTATGATGAGCATGCTCGGCATTTGATGCCATTTTGATAAGAAGCTATGATCATATGCTAAGCACGTGGGTGCCTTCTGTTCTGTTAGGGCGGACGCGCTCTATATGTTTTGAATCTGTTGGCGACCTAAGGCCATTCTGAATCTGTTCTGAAAACCTATCTGCTTCTTTTTCTCCTAAGTGTATGTGAGCCCTTGTAAACATATTTTTCAGGTAGCTTGGAAATAAATGATTATATGTTATTAAATGAATTGTCAAAGCAGGATATTACGTTACATGGTTTTCTAAATAACCAATATATGTATTGGTGTACTACAATTTCAAATAATGAATTTATGATTTGAACGAATAAAATATTAATAGTTTATTTGATCATTTTGTTATAAATGTAAATGTATATTAAAGCGTTAATGATTTTATGATTGTAAATCTTTTGATGAAAATTGATATTTTAAGTGTGTTGCCATCGCAACATTGGTTTGTTGTGTTTTATGAGCACCACTGCGTTTTATACTCAGCGCGTTGATTTTATCACGCGTAGGTTGGAGTCTATATTTGCTGATTGAAGACCAAAAGAGTAGCATCAGAGCTGAAGAGATATTTTGGTAGTTGATTAGTGTGTTATGTAATTAAGTATTATGGCATGTATAAGTAGTCCATTTTTGGAGACTCTATTATGTAATTTATACTTTAAGTATATTATTGGAAATTAATTGGGTGTATTTATTGGAAGATAAACTTGGAACTTATTTATTGGAACTTAATCTAATTGATGCATACGAAAATGTTGTAGTTAGACCTTAGAAGAGTGTTATTGTGTTGTTTTTGGCGTTTGATGGGGTTTGGAGTTTTGAAATTGGGAGTGTTTTGCATTCACTTGTTTGTCAATGTCTATGTTTAGGGGAAACTCTTGCAGTTTTTCTGTAGGTTTCTCCCAAATCATTTTTTTTAAAAAAAAAATAACTACTTGTTAAACTTGTGATATTAAATCACTTCTAATTCATACTAGGATTTTCTGATTTATATTTTAAGTTAAGACGGTGCCTCCGGCACCGAATGTGACATCCGCCGTCGGGTCTCTCGGGACTGGGCGGAGGGTGTTACATTTAGTGGTATCAGAGCCTAGTTTAGGTGGTTCTCGGACTATATGCATATAGAGGAATAGTTAAGTTTAATACATGCCATAGTGGTTTGATTTAGAACTTCTCTCTGATGCGAACCTTTTGGTCTTTGTAGGAGTTCAGTGATGTCTCAACATCAGTCTGAGGAGGAGGTGGATAGTTATGTTCCTCATAGTGGTGGTGTCCCTGTTGGTCATGATGCTAGTGGTGCTGTGGGTTCTGATGCGGAGCACGCCTCGAGAGTGGGGCAGGCTGCTGCAGGTCCTGCGGGGCCTAATCAGGATACGTTTGTTCAGCAGTTAGTTGCTGCTTTGAGGCAAGTAGCGGGAACTGTTCCCCAGGCTCCAGCTGCTCCAGCCCCTATTCCAGTTCGTCCCCCTATTGAGAAATTGAGAAAATATGGAGCTGTTGAGTTCAGGGGTAGCAGGGATGATATGGCTTCTACGGCCGAGTATTGGCTCCAGTCTTTGGAAAGGATATTGGAGCAGATGCAGTGCTCACCTTCAGATAGTTTAGTTTGTGCCACTTCGTTATTAAGGGAGGAAGCTTATCAGTGGTGGGAAACAGTATCACAGACAGTCAGTAAAGAGAAGAGGACTTGGGCATTCTTTCTGTCTGAGTTCAGACAAAAATATATTGGGGAGCTGTACATGGACCAACGTAAAGCTGAGTTTTTAGAGTTAAAACAGGGCAAAATGACTGTGTCTGAATATGAGAGAGAGTTCATCCGGCTAAGCAGGTATGCCGTGGAGATGGTTCCTACTGAATCAGATAGATGCAAGCGTTTTCGTAGAGGGTTGCATGATGAATATAGAATGCATCTGGTTGCTCATCCTCATAGAACATTGTCTTCTCTGGTAAAGGCAGCTTTAGAGCTTGAAGAAGTTAGGAATGAGCAACAGGCTAGACGGCAACGGAATCAGCAGGGCCAACAAAAAAGGCTTCAGGGTATGACATCTGGACAGACTTCTGGGGCTCAGTCTAGCAGTAAGAGGTATAGAGGTGCATCACAGACTTGGTCTAGACCGATACAGAGACCTGGACATGGTCCTTATGGTAGAGCAGCGTCAAAGACCACATCTGTTGCTAGTGGTGGAGGTACTGCATGGAGCAATTTACCGACATGTACTCATTGTGGTCAGAGACATCCTGGAGTTTGTAGGAGATTATCTGGGGCATGCTTTCGATGTGGATCTACTGAGCATATAATTTGAGACTGCCCTACTTTGGCTAGTTCAGCTCCACAGGTCGGGAGGTCAGCTTCCTTTATTCCGAGAGGAAGAGGCAGAGGCCATGGCGATATAGTAGGTTCTAGAAGTCAAAGGCCAGTTTCAGAGACAGTGGACAAACTTGAGTCCAGAGCACCTGCCAGAGCGTATGCTATTAGGACTAGGGAGGAGCAGGATGCCCCAGACGTTATAGTTGGTATATTCTCTATCTTTGATCTTTCTGTATATGCTTTGATTGATCCTGGCTCTACGCATTCATATTTATGCATACATGTGGGTAGATTGGATAATATGCATGCTGATATGTTAGAGCATAGTATGAAGGTTACTAATCCACTGGGTCATAGTGTGATAGTTAATCGGGTGTATAGAGCTTGTCCATTAGTAATATATGGCCATGTATTTCTGGGAGATCTGATAAAGTTACCTTTCCGGGAGTTTGATGTGATATTAGGTATGGATTGGTTATCTAGACATGGAGTTATGATTGATTGTAGACTGAAGAGGATTACACTCCAGACTTCATCTGGTGAGGAGATTGTAGTAGTGGGTGAGAGGTCGGATTACCTCTCTAATGTTATTTCTGCTTCTACTGCTAGAAGACTGATCCAGCATGGTTGTGAGGCATACTTAGCCTGTGTACTTAGTCCAGAGTCAGAATCCCCTGGTGTACATGATATACCCATAGTATGTGATTTTTCGGATGTGTTTCCAGAGGAGTTGCCTGGGTTACCTCCTCAGAGAGAGGTTGAGTTTGGTATTGAGGTCATGCCTGGTACTGCACCGATATCCATTGCTCCATATCGGATGGCTCCTACTGAGTTGAAAGAGTTAAAGATACAGATTCAGGAGTTACTTGATAAGGGGTTCATTCGTCCTAGTGTATCTCCATGGGGTGCTCCAGTATTGTTTGTAAAGAAGAAGGATGGATCACTTAGATTGTGTATTGATTACAGACAACTTAATAAAGTTAAAGTGAAAAATCGATATCCATTGCCTCGGATATATGATTTGTTTGATCAGTTGAGAGGAGCTAGCGTGTTCTCAAAGATAGATCTGAGATCGGGTTATCACCAGCTGGGGGTTAAGGAATCAGATGTACCTAAGACTGCTTTTAGGACACGTTATGGTCACTATGAATTCTTGGTAATGCCGTTTGGGTTGACGAATGCTCCTGCAGTTTTCATGGATTTGATGAACCGGATTTTTCATCCTTACTTAGATCAGTTTGTAGTTGTGTTCATTGATGATATCTTGGTATATTCTCGGACTAGAGAGGATCATTATCACCATTTGAGAATTGTACTTCAAATATTGAGAGAGAGACAGTTGTATGCTAAGTTGAGTAAGTGTGAATTCTGGTTGTCTGAGATTACTTTTTTTGGGTCACATTATTTCTGCTGAGGGTATTAGAGTTGATCCGAAGAAGATAGAGGCAGTGCTTCAATGGAAGCCACCTAAGAATGTTACAGAGATTCGGAGTTTCTTAGGATTGGCTGGTTATTATAGAAGATTTATAAAGGTATTTTCTCTCATTGCAGCTCCTTTGACTAGACTTCTTCAAAAAGATGTCAGATTCGAGTGGACTGATAAATGTCAGAATAGTTTTGAGAAGCTTAAGACGATGCTTACTGAGGCTCCAGTGTTGACACAGCTAGTTTCGGGTAGACCGTATGATGTGTATAGTGATGCTTCGCATAATGGATTGGGTTGTGTGCTTATGCAGGAGAGTAAGGTAGTTGCTTATGCTTCTAGACAGCTTAAACCACATGAGAAGAACTACCCTACTCATGATTTGGAGTTAGCAGCTATAGTCTTCGCTTTGAAGATTTGGAGGCATTACTTATATGGTGAGAAATGTCATCTGTATACAGATCATAAGAGTCTCAAGTATCTGCTTACTCAAAAGGAGCTTAATCTGAGACAACGTAGATGGTTAGAGCTGCTTAAAGACTATGACTTTACCATTCATTACCATCCAGGTAAAGCGAATGTGGTAGCAGATGCACTTAGTAGGAAATCCTTGGTTGCTTTATGTGCTATGAATACTCGATTATCTGTAGCTAGTAATGGTGCACTTGTGGCAGAGCTTGTGATTAGACCTAGCCTACTTCAGCAAATTCGAGATGCACAAAAGGATGATGAGACTATTGCCTTGTGGAAAGACCTAACCAGAGAGGGAAAGAAAAAGAGATTTATGATTAAAGATGACGACTGCTTGTACTTTGGGGACAGAATTTGTGTGCCTAAAATTTCAGAGTTGAGAAAGAGTATCTTAAAGGAAGCTCATAGTAGTCCATATGCTATGCATCCTGGCAGTAATAAAATGTATCAGGATTTGAAATCACAGTATTGGTGGCCGGCGATGAAGAGGGAGATCACAAATTATGTGTCGAGGTGTTTGACATGCCAGCAAGTTAAAGCAGAGCACCAGTTTCCTTCCGGTTTGTTACACCCTACTGCTATTCCAGAGTGGAAATGAGATAAGATTACAATGGATTTTGTGACTGGATTGCCTTTAACTCCTAAAAAGAAAGATGTTGTATGGGTAATAGTTGACAGACTAACTAAATCAGCACACTTTCTTCCTGTTAAGACCGATTTCACCATGGAGCAGTATGCAGAGCTTTATATAGACGAGATAGTGAGATTACATGGAGTTCCTTCATCCATCATTTCAGATAGAGATCCGAGATTTACTTCTAGATTTTGGAAGAAGCTACATGAGGCCCTGGGTACCAAGCTGAATTTCAGCACAGCTTTTCATCCTCAGACAGATGGTCAGTCAGAGCGGGTTATTCAGATTTTGGAGGATATGTTAAGAGCTTGTGTTATTGAGTTTGAGGGCAGTTGGGAGAAGTACATTCGACTTATCGAATTCGCCTATAATAACAGTTATCAGTCGAGTATTCAGATGGCCCCTTTTGAAGCGCTCTATGGTAGGAGATGTAGGACTCCATTATGTTGGTCAGAATTGAGCGAGGGCAAGATGGTAGGTCCAGATTTGATTCAGGATACAGAAGAAAAGGTCAAAATTATCAGAGATCGATTGAGAGCAGCTTCAGATCGTCAAAAATCTTATGCAGACTTGAAGAGGAGAGATATAGAGTATGCAGTGGGAGATAAGGTTTTCCTTAAGGTATCTCCGTGGAAAAAGATATTGAGATTTGGAAGAAAGGGTAAGCTTAGTCCTAGGTTCATTGGTCCATATGAGATCATTGAGCGTGTGGGTCCAGTGGCCTATAGACTAGCTTTACCACCAGACCTGGATAGAATCCATAACGTTTTCCACGTATCTATGTTGAGGAGGTATCGGTCCGACCCATCACACGTGATATCAGTTGAATCTATTACTATTGATCCAGATTTAACTTATGAGGAAGAACCGGTGAAGATACTTGCTAGGGAGGTCAAGGAACTAAGGAATAAGAGAATTCCTTTGGTAAAGGTTCTTTGGAGAAACCATAAGACCGAGGAAGCCACATGGGAAAGTGAAGACATTATGAGACAACAGCATCCTCAGTTGTTTAATTCAGGTGAATTTCGAGGACGAAATTCTTTAAGGGGGGAAGAGCTGTAATGCCCTATTTTTCCTGTGTTGAAATAGTAGTTTATCTGTCTGTGAATAGTACTGTCGGTCCGGGAGTCGGTATTATTTTGGTCCAGAAAAATTTTTATATATGGTTAATATTTTATGTCACATTTTTGGAGCATGCATGCATGATTTTTATGGGTAGAAAGTAAGTAATGAATATTTTTGGAGAATTTTAGAGAATTAGTGAGTAGTAACTTAAGATGTGATATTAATTAAGGAAATTAGAGGCAATAGTTGTATGGATTAAATTTGAAATGGTGTTATATTAATTAAGGAAATTAGAAGAATTATTTTTATGGAGTAAATTTGAGAATTTTGTTGTGTTATATACTATTTTGAAGGAATTTAATTTGGAGAATATTTGTAGCCATTAGATTAGATTTACATTCAATCCTAGCCATCCAATTTTGGTGAAAAGACCAAACTACCCTTTAGTCAACTCCATTATTTGAGCAATATTTTTCTTCCTCTTCTTCTCCATCTAACGTGAACTTCATCTTCTTCTCCTCCATTTCACCTTTAGCCTCTCTTTCTCTTCTCTTTGTTTTCTCCATTTTCTACTTGAATAATTCACCAAATTCACTCCATTTACCTTGAATAAAGTAAGAAAATCTAGAGATTAAAGCTTGAGAAGGGGTTTTTAGGGATTAATTTCAAGGAATTTGGAGAATTCATTAGGTGAAGTAAACTTCATTATTTTTGGATTTAGAGTTTTCTTTTAGCATATACATACTTAATCATGCTACAATTTCTTCTTTTCTTTGTTTTCTTTGTTTTGATTTTGAGTTTATTACATGTAGAGGGTGGAGAGCCTTCTAACAAAGATAAAGGCAAGACCAAGGTTTAAGGAGCTTTGATTTAAGTTGTTTTAAAGGTTTGTGTTCATAAACACACTAACCTTACTTCAATTTTTGGATTTGTGAAGTTTGTACTACTTTGTGAAAATTTGGGATTTTGTATGAAATGATTTGATTGCTGGAATTTGGTTGTATAAATGTGTTCTTGAGTGTTTTCTAAGCCTATCTATATGTTGAATTTATGAAGAACTTATTTTTCTCTTCTTCTTCCAAAAGTGGCAGAATTTTACCAAGGGAAAATGTTAATGGGTGTGTTTAAGGACTGTTTTTCTATTCGTTTTATTTTCCCTCTGTATTTGAGTCCTTCATGAAAGTTGTAGGTATACTTCTTAGCTTTCCAACCCATCCTCTTGTGTCCAATTTTGATATATATAGCTCACCTTATGACTAAAACATCTAAACTGACTCTGTTGTAACGTACCACATGCAGCAATAGATTGAGTGACTATTTTGACCACCATAATGGCAAGATTAGGTGTTGAGCTCTTCATGAGAGTTGTTACCCTATGTCTTGAGATTGCCCTGGTGTTGGATTGGTTTAATTTGAGTGTCTGGTTACGGAGAAATTCAATAAACATTGGACTTGGTTCTGCTGAATTCGGTCTGGACTATTAGTCTGTGTTCCTAGCTTATTTTGCCTATCTTGCAGATGTTTCTGGGTTATGGTTCCTTCATAACAATTGTATAATTGTGTCTTATCGTTCTAATTAATCTAATTTCATTCAATTTGGAGATATATAACTCAAGTTATGTATTAAAAACTCAGCAAAGGTCAAGATTGCTTTTATGCTGGAAATTTCCAATGTTAAGTACTTTGGTTTAAGTATGAGATGTTTCATGAATGAATTCAGTTTAAATTCAGTTTTCATTGTAATTTTATGAATACTACAGAAAATAAATTTTATGAGCAATGGAAAGTCAGAATAAAAATAAGAATAAAAAAAATGGATTTTGGGCTCTAATATACTTGGTGTGAATTTGATGCGTGATTTGATTTTATTCTGTATGATGAGCATGCTCGGCATTTGATGCCATTTTGATAAGAAGCTATGATCATATGCTAAGCACGTGGGTGCCTTCTGTTCTGTTAGGGCGGACGCGCTCTATATGTTTTGAATCTGTTGGCGACCTAAGGCCATTCTGAATCTGTTCTGAAAACCTATCTGCTTCTTTTTCTCCTAAGTGTATGTGAGCCCTTGCAAACATATTTTTCAGGTAGCTTGGAAATAAATGATTATATGTTATTAAATGAATTGTCAAAGCAGGATATTACGTTACATGGTTTTCTAAATAACCAGTATATGTATTGGTGTACTACAATTTCAAATAATGAATTTATGATTTGAACGAATAAAATATTAATAGTTTATTTGATCATTTTGTTATAAATGTAAATGTATATTAAAGCGTTAATGATTTTATGATTGTAAATCTTTTGATGAAAATTGATATTTTAAGTGTGTTGACATCGCAACATTGGTTTGTTGTGTTTTATGAGCACCACTGCGTTTTATACTCAGCGCGTTGATTTTATCACGCGTAGGTTGGAGTCTATATTTGCTGATTGAAGACCAAAAGAGTAGCATCAGAGCTGAAGAGATATTTTGGTAGTTGATTAGTGTGTTATGTAATTAAGTATTATGGCATGTATAAGTAGTCCATTTTTGGAGACTCTATTATGTAATTTATACTTTAAGTATATTATTGGAAATTAATTGGGTGTATTTATTGGAAGATAAACTTGGAACTTATTTATTGGAACTTAATCTAATTGATGCATACGAAAATGTTGTAGTTAGACCTTAGAAGAGTGTTATTGTGTTGTTTTTGGCGTTTGATGGGGTTTGGAGTTTTGAAATTGGGAGTGTTTTGCATTCACTTGTTTGTCAATGTCTATGTTTAAGGGAAACTCTTGCAGTTTTTCTGTAGGTTTCTCCCAAATCATTTTTTTTAAAAAAAAAAAATAATAACTACTTGTTAAACTTGTGATATTAAATCACTTCTAATTCATACTAGGATTTTCTGATTTATATGTTAAGTTAAGACGGTGCCTCCGGCACCGAATGTGACATCCGTCGTCGGGTCTCTCGGGACTGGGCGGAGGGTGTTACACCACCAATATAAATATTCTCAATTAAGCCTATAAAGAGCTAATTTATACACAATTTATTACACCCCAAATTTTGAGAGTTTAACAAGTTTGTACTAAATTTGCTAACCCATTAATTGAAGCTTTTACTTATGTTATTTGTGCAATGTTCACTCATTGCATGTGCGGAGAAGGCATGTCTGGCCCAATATGCTAAAGGTATGTTTAGCAACCATTGAGCATACCTTCCCCTCATTTTTTTCTTGAATGTTCTTCATATGTTGAGTGAAGGTATATTCAAAACTTGCCTTTGCACATAACCAAAACTCTTATCTTAATATAACTCCAAGGAATTGTTTCTTGAAGTTCATTAGAATGTGCTAGTAACAACACTTATGAAATGCATTTGGAAAGCTTTAATCAGGTCCTAAACGATGCAAATAAGTATAGGTCAGTGATTTTACAAATGAAAATCAAAAGCAAAAAATCATAATTAGCTCACTGTTGGTCTATCGGTTGTAAAAGTCCAAGGCACCCCTTCATTACTAGCACAAATGCATAAACTCAAGCAATCAAGGAAGAAATTCCATATTGATGTGTTCTTAAATTGAACTATAATACCTAAAGAGAATAAATCCTTTTTCCCATCTAGTATTACTGCACTTAGAATACAACCACTAAAGGGTCCCTTTAAATGGCAACCATCTAGCCTAATAAAAGGTTGCAACCTTTCAAAATCCAAGCTTTATTGCCTCAGAACATATAAACAAACTACCAAATATTAAAGGTTCCTCCTGGATGTAGTTTCAAACTTAATAAATGTACCTAGATTTAACTTTTTTTTAAGAAGCTATATACTGTTGGAGCTGGTTATAGCTTTCTTTTTAGCACCCTATAGCTTCCTCTTTTGTTGCATTCCTAGCCCTATCAACGCACCAATACCCAGGCTCAATTCCCCATTTCTTTTTTAACTCAGCATGCATCATCTCTATACTCATACCAAGATCTGATGCCAATTATTCTTTTAGCTTTTTCTTAACCCGCTGTATATTTGCATTTGGATTTTTTTTTTTCGCAAGAGGTTTGATGCAAATGTTCTCCAATTTTAGAGTTTTAAAAATGAAGTTGCATTTATCAGGCCCAATGCTAGCGTGAACTCTAAAAGGCATCCTTCTTCTAGGCAACGAACAATGACTCTCTCATAATTGTTCTTCACCATCTTTATCAGGTAGCCTCCTTAGACGACATAGTCTTGTAAAGCATCCATACATCTTTTAACATCCAGGAAAACTTGCCTAACCTTGAATCAATTGCTCCCATCTTCATTTGCCTTATGGAGGTTTTCATACATGTTCTTAAATTGATCCTTTTTATTCCTCTTTCTCTTCATCTTACTTGATACATCTTTTATATTTTTATCAGATTCTAAATTGATTGATTTGTCAACATCAAAACCTAAGGTAAATTATACTAATGGTCACCTAAATTTACATTTAATTTTATAAGGTCGCTTAACTTTAATTTGTTAGTTTTTAGTCACTAAACTTTGATGTTTATTTTAACGATAGGTCACTTACCGAAATACCATCATCGGAATTACTAACATGGCATTAGAAAATAAAATATTTTTTTTTTCTAAAAAATTTGTATTTTCTCCTAATAAATTAATTTGAAATCTACCTATTAATTTATTTAATAAATAATTTCATTTACATGAAACAAGTTTTAAATTAAAAAATTTACTCTATTATTTATATTTTGTAGCATTTTTTCCTTCTCTTTTTTATATTCCTTTATAATCATGATTTTTTTTGTGATATATATAATTTTTAGTGTCATATTATTGTTTCGATAACCTAATTCCAGTAAATGACCTCTCGTTGAAATAAAAATTAAAGTTGAGTGACTAAAAAATGACAAATTAAAATTTTGTAACCTAAATAAGACTGAGTATAAAATTAAGTAACCACTAATATAATTTACTCTCAAAACCTATGTCACTAAGTCCATGTCCACTATCTACATCATCCTTTTATGTTAGACCTGATATCATCGTCCAAGCATGTATTGCTACTTAAAGGTCTCTCATTAGTTAAGCTGACAGATTCCTCTTCTTCTCATCTTCATTGCCAGAACACTCATAGTTTTCATCACTTGAGTCATCTGGCCCTACAGAATCAGAATTATCTTTTATTATCATATTTTGATTCCTCTACCTAAATCTAGGAGCCCTGCTACGGGATTGTGCATTTCTTCAATATATTATTTTCTAAATTAGCTCTACCCCTCCCTCTACCAAAACCCATTGTTACACCATTACTTGCCCATCCTGCACCTCTAGCTCTACCCCTTCCTCTTCTCCTACCCAGATACCTCATATAAACACCATAATTATTATCCTCCTCCATTACGCTATCCTACATGTTTGCAATTGATATCAAAGCAACTTTTCTTGCTCTTGTACTTTTCACATTACTACCTTGAGTTTGAACATTCTGATTTAACCATATATCATCATTAACATCCGCATTACACCCCTACAATCAGGGTCAATATTATATGTAAATCGCTCTTCACCTTTGAACAAAACTTCCAATGTATAAGATTCAAATGCATCCATATTCAAGTGCAAATCAAGTAGCCCTATAGTTAAAACGAAAAAAGAAATTGCAATCCATTAATAAACAGAACCCACGATTCAATATTGGAGAAAACTCTAACTTTCACTCACAAACTTATATTCGGTTAATGCAATAATAATATGACATATAAAAGGTATAAAAAATTTTCATCAATATATATATATATATATATATATATATATATATATATATATATATATATATATAAGGGAGACAAGAAAAATAAAAATTTTTATAAGCCTTATTCACAAGTTTTAAACAAGTTTCAATTTGAAAAGAATGACATTAATGAAAACCTCTTTTGCATGCTTTGTTTCTGAAACAATAGAGAGGGAGTGATCGAACCCTTCAAATCCATACGATCAACGCAAATTCTATTCTAAAAATGGGAGAAAACAGGGTAAAAAGGTGGAAGTTTTTGAGTGAAAAAAGAAGTAATGTTTTGTTTTCCCTCCAACAATTATAAGGTATTTTATTTAAGGGCATTATCATCTTTTTAAGGAGTTTTAATGGAAAAATAGGTAAATTAGACGAAATAACTAAAACGTTAGATGAAACCGAATCTTAGGGATGTCATAATAATTTAACTAAAATATATAGACCTAATTATTAAATTTGGTCAAAGCACAGGGGCTAAATAATAATTTTTCATATTTAAAATTTTTTTTTTTTATCGATTGGAATAGAGATTTTAAGTTTAATTGAATAGAACCACATCAATTTCGGTTGGTTTCGAGCTTCTCTCCCACCGATCTCACTCTTCAAACGCAACCCTAAATAAATAAAGAGTCTGACGAGCTTGTACAATCAACTGATTTCAAATTCTTCTGCCTAAGCCCTAAACACAACGAACATACTACACAATGTCTGTTCTAATGCAAAACGACGACGATGAAGAAGAAATATCCTCCGGCAATGAGGACGATGGATTCCATGAGGACATGGAAGCTCTACGGCGAGCCTGCAGCCTCGCTGGGACCAATATTAACGACCTCGACGTTGATACCGGCGGCAACAATAGTCACTCTACTTCCGCTGTCTCCGCCGATGGGAATTATTCCGGTTGCGAGGATGATGATTTTGAACTGTTCCGAAACGTGCAGAATCGGTTCTCGGTACAAAGTGATTCTTTGGAACCGATTTCTTTAATGCCTGTCTGTGCTATTCCACCGGATTTGGACAACGACGAGGATGACTTTGAGACTCTTTGCGCTGTTCGGAGTCGTTTCTCTGCCTATGATAACAGCAGTAAGCTTCATAACTTTAACATATGGAGAATTAAAATTTCGAAAAGCTTCTGTTCTTTTACAAGAAATAAGAATTGAATAGAAAGATACCTCATTTATGCTTATCAATTATATTGATTTACATTTTTTTTTTTAGATATTTTGAGAAGGGGAGAGGAGAATTTGCTAGAGAAAAGAGGTAGCATTGAGGCATCATCAATTCTAGTCTCAGAAATAGATACTTCTAATGATTCATTGATCGGTAGGAGAGATTGTGAAGTGTTAGTAAATACTGAAGAAGGGGTAAATACAGCCAATTTATTGAGTGAGATACATCTGTCCGGCTCCGCTGAGCAGGATACCTGTAAGCCATCTTGGGTACTAAAGGATTCTTCCAGTTTCCCAAAGTCTGCACAGGTATTTGTTGATGCAATTAAGAGGAACAGATGCTATCAGAAGTTCTTAAGAAGTAAGTTGGCTCAAATTGAAGCAAGAATCGAGGAGAACAAGAAATTGAAAGAACGTGTTAAAATTCTTAGAGATTTTCAAGCTTCATGCAGGAAAATTACTGGAAGAGCACTGGCGCAAGGGAAGGATCCTAGAATTCAATTGATAACTGCAAGAAGAGATAAGGTCACTTTCTGAATTATTTTTATATGTAATGTTGCTTACTGAATGAAAATGAATTATATAACTTATTTTGTCCCTATGTTAGTTGTTAGTAGTTATAAAATATATCAACTAATTGAATAGTATGGAAATGTTACTTTTTTTATTTCTCCTTTTAATTTCCTTAATGTTCAACACCAGGCAGTAATATCTAGTACAGTACCACTCTTCTTGTAGTTAATTTGATGTTCTCAGTGTTTAATGAGGATCAAGGAGCTCTTCTGGTCAATTAATTTCCAATTAAAGTTATTGTATTGTCTTGAAGCTTTTTCCTCTCTGCACTTGTGCCTCAACCTTGGTTCTAGTCATACGTGTTTAAGTGTTGGCAACTGGTATGATGTTCTATTTGTAGCTTGAGTTTTTCAGAGGTCTCTAAATTGGATTATTTAAATGTTGTCTTGTATTTCTGAATTTCAATGGCCTGAACTTCACGAAGGACACATTTGTTGATTCAGATCAATGAACAAAAGTTCTCTGCTATGCATAATGGTCCGGCAGAAAATTCTCATGCTGCTAATTATAGAGCGGCGCTGGCCACTTTTCCTCTTACCTTGAATCGGAAAAAGTGGACAGAAGTAGAAAAGGAAAACCTTAGAAAGGGGATTAGACAACAATTTCAAGAAATGGTGCTTCAGTTTTCAGTGGATCAATTCAGGTATGTTCAAACACATTGGAAGTTTCAATTTCCAATTTACAGATGCATCGTTTTAATCTCCATTATCAAACTTGCAGAACTATGTTAAGATTTGATGTTTTTTCTGCCTTAATTCTTTATTTATAAGGTTGAAGTTAGCCTTATCAAATGTGCTTGCTACTTTGGTATTGATGCATTTGTCAAGTTTCCAACATTTATGTCCAATCCATCTCAAATGTCTTACTTCTCATTACTTTCCCCAGTAGGTATATTTTCACATTCCTATATGTGTTCATTCTCTCCTCATTTTCAGAAATTCCAAAATATATATACACATGAAAATTCACTTCGTTCTCAAGTGAAATATTAGTCAAACAGTTGAATCATCACCAAAGAAAAATAGCTAATTGTTGTGACAGTATGATATTAATGCTGAGCTGAATATAAAAAAAGAAAAAAAAAAAAACATCAGTCTTGATGAAAAGATGCTTGTCCTTTGTAGTTTTGCATTTAAGTCAGAAAATCTTTGTGACTTTAGACCATGCACGGTTTATTTCCAATATATTGGAGAAAAAATGTAGAAATTTGATTTATGAATTTTTTTATGAGAAAGGTAGAGGTCTCTGTTTCATCTTTGTAACTTCTGATGACATAAGATATGTACAGAATTACAGATTATTTTTAGGCATTGGTAAAGGATGTTTTTCTTCTGATTTTGTTTCTGATGAATATTTTCCCGACACACTTTCTTTTGAAGTTGTTCAGAAGGATCTTCTAGCAATGCAAATAATTTGGATGCCATTCTTGCATCAATTGGAGAGATGGAAATTACACCGGAAAGCATCAGAGAGTTTCTTCCAAAGGTTGATTGGGATCGATTAGCTTCCTTGTACGTTGTTGGTCGTACTGGTGCAGAGTGTGAAGCACAGTAAGTACTCTATTTAATAGCTTATTGTAATTGTCAATTATTTATTTATTTTTTTTTTGTTATTAGACTTTTATTTTAATAGTTACTTTTATGAATAATATAATTCACATACTTTATTTAAGTCATTTATTAGTACTTAATTAATAATTTAACTGTCAGTAATATTTACTTGCTGCATGATTACTTAAAACAAAATTGAAAGCAATTTTTTGCGAAATTTTGAAAAATTCATGTACCATAGTCTGATACTGTTAGATAGATGAATTTCATATGCATCAGTGCAGCAGATAATGTTTGAAAGCCTGGTGCTATTCATCACTTGTTTTCAAGTATTCTCATCTTCTTGAATTGCAATTCCTTGGAGTTAAAATCATGTGTCTTGGTTTAAGGGCCCAAGGTGAAGGTTAGGGAGGCTTGCATAGGATTACCAGGCTTGGTACAGGATTACCACAAGGCTAGTGCAATAGGGTCACTTCTGATATATTAAGCTAGAGCTATAATATGATTGTGGTAACTTCACAATTTTGATTGTTTCGTTTGGTTACTATTGAATGCATAATGGAAATGGATGATTAGAAAGGAATGGCTCTTCTTTAGAAGATGTATTGATATTACACAGTTTAAGTAATATAATTACAAGTCTAAATCAATCAAAATTTTTTTCAGCAATGAAAACTTGGTTTTGAAATACTTGAAGTTCATTAGTGCATCAATGACGCATACTGTTGGTCCTGTGTATTTTAAAAGACTTGGTTTAATGCTTTGGATCTTAAAAGATTTTTAATTTACTATGGACTTGCTTTGTTCGAGACTTTTGATTATGCGTAAGCTTGTTATGCAATTCTTTTTCTTTTGGTGGGTGTTGTGAAACAGCTGTAGGAATAGTCAAATTTGGACCTTCCTTGAGTAGTATAAGATTTAATTAGAGGAAAAGTAGGCTTGGAAGAGAACTTTATGCAGATGAGTAATTTTTTTTTTTTTTAATGTAATACCTTGCGCTATCTTTTGAGATGTGAAGGGAGAAAGAAGAGAGCCTTGAAGTTGAGGAATTATATAGCTGTAGTACTAATAGATAGTTTTCTTGCATGCTTCATTTCCTTATTAGGAAGACATTATTTTGTCATAATTACCGAAATTGTATAATAATTAAAATAGAAAGTCTAAGGGTTTGTTAAAAAATGAGGGTAGTGATGGCATTTTTAAAACTTATTAGGATAATACAATTTTTCACTTGACCAAAAGTAGGTGTAAAATAAGTAAATCATGATAATTAAGGGGTACCTTATGACTTTTGACTTATTCTAAGCAGATCTTTTTACTTATAAGTCAGGCCAAACACTATTTTAATAGGGCTTTTTACTTTAAAGTATGTCTGACCGACTCAAAAGCCAAGCTAAACACAAATACTTAATGTGTTCATGATCTCACAATAACCTTTGCCTATCCAATATCAAAAAAAATCAACTAAACACGTCTAAGTTCCTCAAACTTTTACATTGTCTTGAAACACTAGAATTGTTGGATTTGAAACCACAACAACAACAACAATAACAACAACTACGCCTTAGTCCCAAACTAGTTAAGGTCTGCTATATGAATCCTCTATATTCAATATTTATTCTTTTCACATTAAAAAGCAAAGTAAAATAGGGAAAATTTTTTACCTAAACTAAATTTCAAGCTTACTGAATATTTATAAGTTCTTCATCTAAACAACTCTCTATTTTTCCACCTTTTAGTAAAAATATTGTGAATAAAAGTGTCATATTAATGTAGAATATCCTATTAATATTTGATTCACTTGAAACGTGGTGCGTGTTATATAAAGATTATATTATTAAATTTGTCAGTTTATAAAGCAAAAAGCCACGGAAAGAATTATGAGATTGTACAGACTGATCTGTAAAACAATATATACACAAACGAGTCCTTTACATAGTTTGTATAATGGCAGGTCTGAATTATAAAGGCTATACTAGCTTGCACACCAAATTTTGGCTCATCAGATGAACTTGTTTTCTTAGAACACCCAAGTTTTTCTTAGAAGAAGATCTTGGGACCTGTGAGTGTTTAAAACACAATGCATGGTGAGAGCTGTTTCCATTCAGTTGGATCTCTTGTCTGGGCATAAGCATGCATACTATGGTTGGTCGTAATTTATTGTAGATACACATGTACATTTGGTGGCATTGTGATGACTAATTTAACGTCATATACCATGAGGCCTACCCCCTGGGCATAAAATGATTGTATAAATGATCATTAAGTATATAAATAAATTCTGTATGTGTGATTCTACACTTTGTTCACTGTAGAGTGTAAATTTACTAAAACCAAGCATCACATGCTCTTTTCTAGGGTTTTTTTTTTTAATATTTTGCGTCTCATCGCTATTTTTGCAATTCTTGATTAGAGATTGCTAGGTTGTTATTTCAATATGCTCTGGTCTGACTTGGTTTGGTTCTTGACTAGTGTTTTCATGTTTACTGATTTTTTGTGAAGCACCTGCCTTTCAATCAAGCTAGCTTTGCAGACGTCTAGGACGATTACCATCACATACATCTTTACCATTATTGGATTTGGGTAAAAAGTTCAAGGTTAGCACAGGTCATAAAGGTGCGACCCATAAATAACACATGCTTTACTCAAAACAGTGGTGTTGATTGCATCTGGTGATGATTGTCATCAGATGTCTGTGACGCTCACATTTTCTTATCCCCAATCCATTCACCATGTGAACTTGAATTGATTTACTTTACATACTTTATTTGATGCAAACTATTATTTCTGCAGGTGGTTGAATTGTGAAGATCCATTGATCAATAACAATGAATGGACTGTCATAGAGGATAAGAAGCTTTTGTTTATTGTCCAAGAAAAGGGGATGACCAATTGGTTTGATATTGCAGTTTCACTAGGAACTAATAGGACCCCATTTCAGTGCTTAGAACGTTTCCAGAGGAGTTTGAATGCTCGCATATTAAAAAGAGAGTGGACAAAGGAAGAGGATGCTCAACTTCGTGTCGCTGTTGAAATTTATGGTGAAAATGATTGGCAGAGTGTGGCTTCTACTTTGGCCGGACGGACTGGTCCTCAATGCTCGAATAGGTCGCTTCTCATTTCAAAAATTTATGGTGTCATAATTTTGAGTAAGCCTTTTAGTTGTTGATGCAAAAAACTTGAAGTTCCTCAAGGCATTTGTTGGTTTCTTTTGGTGTTTATGACCTTAAGAAATTCCTGATTTGACCAACCAAAATATAATACCTCGAAAAGAGGTTTCTTGAAACCACTACTAATATTCTATCTGCTCATGGAATGTTTTTCTTTTCTGGCCAGGGAGGGGATTTTTTGTTTTTTGCTGCAGTGTGGGAGGGTGGTTAAGCCTGGCCTGAGTTGCCTGTGAAGTGGAATACACACACACACACACACACACACACACACATATTTATGTATGTATATATGTGTATTCGGTTCATAATGGATGGGCTTATACAAAATATTTGGTGTGACAATTGGGTTAGCTGGACCAAGATCTAAATTATAAAATATCAGCTTGAGTTTCAGGTCTGGACTGAGACAGCTAATTGCAATCTGATTTGGTGTAGCTTCTATTTTTCTTTTCATCCGAAAGGAAAGAAATATAAAGTTAAATGACAAGTTGATGCGGTTTGGTTGCAGTTTTAGGACCAATTGTTTTGTTGATTCAAAAGCATAAAAAGATAGATATGACATATGAGGCTGTCTGAGTCCAAGTCTGACACTTGAAAAGTTGCTGTAGACAGTAAATTATGAAACTCAGGTGTCATACCCAAGGTTTAATAGGCATTGCACCTAGACTGAAATGGTTGCTGGAACTTTGTCTGCTGAATGCTAAATGATACTTTTATTCTTTTATAGCTTTCAAGTTTAGTTGGTAAAATGATTTGTGCTTGCGTGATATTTCATTATATGCAGATGGAGGAAATCCCTTCGTCCAAACAAAATGGGGAGGTGGACTCTGAATGAAAGCAAACGTCTGGAAGTAGCTGTGATGCTTTTTGGTCCAAAGAATTGGAAGAATATAGCTAGGTTCGTGCCAGGCCGAGCGGATGTACAATGTAGAGAAAGGTATCATTGAATAATCTCAAAGGTGATTTAGCTTTCTTTGATATGTCCAAATTATGAATTTTATTGTTGTGGCAGATGGTCTAATTGTATAGATCCTTCTTTGAATATGGATAAGTGGACTGAAGAGGAGGATATAAGGTTAAAAACAGCAATTGAAGAACATGGATACTGCTGGGCCAAGGTTGCTAGACATCTCCCATCGCGAACAGATAGCCAATGTCGCAGGTATTAAGTTTGAATCCAAGTGGTTGGATTCAATACCTGAATAATCTTAAGTTTATATTATTTACAGTTTCTGTGCGAAGTTTGTCTGGGCTTCATTTTGACCTTCAATTCTGCATATAACCAGGAGATGGAAGGCGTTATTTCCAGATGAAGTGCCTTTGCTACAAGCAGCTAGAAGGACACAGAAAGCTGCGACTATAAGTAACTTTGTGGACCGTGAGGCAGAGCGGCCTGCCCTTGGTCCTCATGATTTCCTTCCATTACCAATAATAGAATCAATATCCAAACCTGAAAATATTGACCAATCGAAGAAGCGAAAAAGGAAAACCAGGTATAATATTCAAATATTTCTGTTCTTGTTTTTTGACATCAAATGGTTTTCTTCTTTTCGTTGCGTACTTTAATCGATTTGCTGCCTTCCATTCTTGCAGAGAAGGTACAGTATCTAGGAAGGATAAAACTACTCCACCTAGGTAAGCCATCCTTTCAGTGATTTTAGTAGTATGTTTCTTGTGTTGTGAAAATCAAAATATTTGTTCATGTCATTGTTATATTGAGAATTAATGTCCATTTCAGCATCTGCAGGTTTTGCTGTAGTTTGAGTCCGCATTGAATTTCTTTTTTCTTTTTCCCTCATGGAATGCAGGCATATTTCAAAGAGGCGTAGATCCAAAAGATCTGAAGAAGGAATTACAACTTCCTCTGTGGAACAGCCTGGGGGAACTAAGAACACTGAGGTTGAGAAATCTGGTGGGACTGGTACTGTTGTGACAAAAAGAAGAATGAAATGTTGTTCAGAAAAGAATATTACTGAACCAGCTAAAGATGGTTTACCATCAAATTTTGTTTCAACACCTTTGGTGGTAACTGGTGGCACAGGCACTGATGCTAGAAAGAAAAAAAAGCTTCCTGAATCTCATCGAAAAAGAAATAAGCTTATTGACACCAACAACCAGAGTCATCTTACGTCACAGCCTGAAAACTCGAAATTAGGAACAACAAATTTTGATGGTTTTCAGACCTTTGAGGGGACTCGTGCAGCGTCATGCAAGGAAAAAAGAGCTGATGAACATTCTGGGACAAACATATGTACCACCACTAATTTCAGCGAAGAGTGTGATATGTTATCAGGAGCTGTAATGGATGTTCCTGTATTGGCTGCTAATCACCTGGATTCTAATTTGTTAGTAACAAGCAATGATGAACAGGATGATGCAGCTGGTAAGCCTGATGCTCGCAGCAAGAAGTTCACCAAGCAACCCCAAGAAAGGAAAATATTTATAGAATCAGCTGATAGCGTGAACCGATTAATATTGCCTCCTGGAAGTTCAGAATTAAGGGTAAATAGTAGCAAAAATGTTGAGAAGTCTTATTTGGATGGCATCTATTCGAGTAAGACAAGTACTGTACCATCAAGAGAAGGCCAATCGGTTGTGTTGGTTCCTCGTCAGCAAAATGGCCACAAAAAGTCAAAACCTAAGAGCAAATCTTGTTCTAAGCAGGTTTTTGGTAAGAATGATGAGGATGATATCACTCTTGCTTCCTTTCTTAAAAATAAATTGAAGAAGAGAAAGCTCCAAGTTGTTAAAAATGCAGATCAGACTGTGTTGGTGACCGAAAGAATAGATCAACGCGATGGTGCAAAGAAAATGTCACCCCTCATGCGAGATATTGAGGTTCAGACAGTCAATAATAATGGATTGCCAGAAAATATCTTGTCACGAG
Source organism: Jatropha curcas (assembly GCF_041381405.1). NCBI lineage: Eukaryota > Viridiplantae > Streptophyta > Magnoliopsida > Malpighiales > Euphorbiaceae > Jatropha > Jatropha curcas. Next base: position 8,273,645 of record NC_143158.1, on the reverse strand, counting down.
AAAATACTGATGCAAAACAGTGTTCTAATGGTAGAATTTCAGAAACTTTACCATCTTGTCAAAACAAGGAAACAGGTGAAGTAGATATGGTAGGAGCGGTGGAATATGTTGGCACAAACATAGGCGTTCAGAAGGACAATGGTGAGCACGCCAACAGTTTCCCTCCGGGTTTTGAGAAACCTATTTACAAAATACATTAAAGCTGCACGAAGAGGAGCTGAGGTCTTAATTTTGGTGCAGGTGGGAATTTTGCGTAAGTGGTGAGGCTTTTTGAATTTTTGTAATAGAGATTTTTAGTATTTGTTTTTTCAGGGAAAGAAAAAGACGTTAAAGGAAAATATAGAGGAATTAAGATTTTGGTGAAAGATGTGTATATAAAGATTCTTTCAGGATAGTAATTGGGAACTACAAGTAGGTTTTTTGTGGGCGTCTTATTTTTGTATGATCAGATGGAGAGTTATTTTTGTTTCTTAGTTTGGGCAATAGCTGCGGACTCCCATTTGGTCACAAAATTCTTTTTGTAGAGAGAAGTTGTACATCCTTTAAGGTGCTAAGTTCCTCAATAAAAATATGATTTTGTGCAGAGTTTTGCATGAAAGTGTCTTCTTCTTCTTGGTCTTCCACCTCATTTTTTCTGTCTTATCAATATCAATCTTGCGCTTAAAAAAAAAAACAAAAGATTGCAACGGGGGAAGTCAAGTATTGTGGAGCGTGAAAGTAATATACATACTGAATTTGAATTTTATAGAAGACTTTTACTGCTCTAGCATCATAAAGATTAGATAAATAACTTATACGTGTTTTAGTAAATTACAATAATAGGTTTTGTTTAACACTATCATTCCTTTCCTTTCCTTTCCTTTCCTCTGTGTATTTTTGTATTTCTGCGTTTCATGTTCCTTTCCTTCGTCTTTCTCTTCGTTCCATCACTCTACTTCAAATCACATCACAAGCTTTTATGTATTTTCTCTGCAAATAGAGAGTTTGGCAGATACAAAAGTGGAGCACTAAACCAATAGTACTTGCTCGAGGGCATACTTGGGATGGTCGGATGCTCCTTTGGATGGTACGAATGCGCCAATCGAAGAAGACGAAACAGAGTGAGGAGTTGGATTCTTGTCCATCATTTAGGGGAATGGGTTATATTTTATTATTTTATTAGGCAATTCTCAGTGCGCACGATTATATAATAATTATTTTATTTTATAATTTTCATTTTAAATGTAATATATATTTATTGAGTAAATTATAGAAATTCATTTTTTAAAGAAAAAGTGACTAGAATTATTATTATATATAAAGTCTTGTAGGTATTTAAAATAATTTAAATAATTAGTTTTTATTTTTGTATGGATTTATCTAATTGGAAGTATATAATTAAAAAAATATATTAAAACATAATAATTAATTCATCATTACATAAAATATATTAAATCTTTTGAAACTGCACACACTTAAATCGCTATAAAAATAAACAAAACAAAATTAAGTTAAGCCAAATATAAAATGAAAAAACAAAATCAAGTAAACAACTCAAACAAAGTAATGAAATGTCATAATATTCTTTTTTTTTTAACCGATAATAAACTAAAGAAATTAAAGTAAATAATTAAGTTAAGCTTTCAACAATAAAAAGAAATTTAAAAATAAAAAAAAAAGAAAAATAGAATAGTGAACAGAAAGAGAATCTTGAACTTTTTGTTTATATATAACTTCTCAATCGGTCAAAAAAAAATTTTTAAAAGCTAAAACTATTAATTTCATATCAACCTAATTTAAATCAAAATCATATAGATATCGTTTTTTATGATAAATTCGATATAATCATATAAACAATGAATTAAATTTGAAGATCCCAAATATTGTCGACTTGAAAATATTCAACTTATCATGAGAAGAAAAAAAAATTGTATCTTTATAATTTACTCAAAAATTAAAAATCATAATTAAATAAATCAAAAGAAAAAAAAAAGAAAAAAAAAGAATACTACTCACTATTTTATCTTATTGTTTTTAGACTATATTTTATGATGTGTATTTTTGAAACATATGGTTTTTTTTTAACATTTTTCAAATTATTAAATTTTTAAACATACTATATTTGATTTGAAGTTTAGACTATGTAAAAATAAAAATTTTTATATTTTTAAATTATAAAAATTTAAGACATTGTATTATTTTTTTTATCACATATTTGATTTCTACCAAAAAAAAAATATCATATTTGATTTGAATTTAAAAACTAATAAAAATCTTTATATATATGTAAATTATGAAAATCTAAAAAATATAATTGAAATATTTAAATTTTTTATACCATCATTGAATGAATTTAATACTCACAAAAATGAAAAGTCAATTCATTATTGAAAAGTAAATTATGGAAGAGAAAAAGTTAATAAAAAAAAGAGAAATGCTCAAAAATTCACAAAAAAAGATAAATCAAATACTCAAAATATATATAATATCATTTTTTAGATTAAGCGCCATGTAGAAAACTGTAACACCCCTTCCCGGTCCACCCGTAAACCCGAATGAACCGAACCGAGACATGATGAAATCATAATGTATATTGAATATAATAGCATGCTGATGTTGTATACAAAAATAATATAATTTATTATTACAAAACATGATACTAGTGTCAAAATGAAATGGGCCCAACTGTGTGCCCTGTACATGCCATGAAAAGGATAGACAAAGATACATATTAAAATGCGTAGCTACCCTGAAGACTGAGTCTTCTATTGATGAATTGCAGCAGTTGTAAGCTGACTCTCTACGGTCCAATCTCAAAACCTGCGAGTTAAACAGGTAACTCGCTGAGCAAATAAAGCTCAGTGGATATCTCAACAGATAAAGAAACAATTAAACACATACATGTATCATGTAAACACATATGGCACATATAAGCACACACATCATGATACTTTCATGATACCTTGATTATCTTTTGTACTGTTTATAATACTGTATAATTCAAGAAATGTTATGTTAAGATATCTGTATGGCTCCATAAGGTTATAGTGAAACCGAACTGATAAGAAAAACTGTATGAAACTGGATGAATACTGTATGCTTGGCTGCTATGGCCCATATATAATCATATCCACTCAACGGCCTGTAGCCGGAGTATCAAACTGTATGAGGTGCAGATCTGCTATCCTATGTCGCGACATAGCCTTATCTACATGGTTTCTACCTAACCTCAATGGAGCATAATGTTGGTATGTCAATAATATCACACAACCTCATATTCATAGTTCATAACTTCATAATTCATAATGTTTATTTGATTTCACATCATTTGCATGTTTGAATGTTGTTTTGATACATGTTCTAATGTTGTATTTGATGTTAAAGTGATTGGAGGCATATAAGTGAAGCAAAGGAATACAATTGCATTGAAAATGAAGTCCAAAAATGCATGAAAACACAAGTCGCGAGCGCGTACTTGAAAGTCCCGAGCGCGTAAAGCACCAAATGAGAGACAGTGAGTTATCGGGCACAAGTCGCGAGCGCGTACTTGAAATTCGCGAGCGCGAGAAGTGCCAAATGAGAGACAGTGAGTTCCCAGGCCAAATTCGCGAGCGCGCGATGAAGGTCGCGAGCGCTTACAGGCCAAGGGCCAAGTACGCGAGCGCGTACTTCAAAGTCGCGAGCGCGAGATGTGCCAAATGAGAGTCAGAGAGTTTGCGAGCACAAGTCGCGAGCGCGCACTTGAAAATCGCGAGCGCGAGAAGGCAACGCGAGCTCGTCATGCGATTCGCGCGCGCGCTTCGCGTTTTCTAGCCTGCACAGTCTGTACTCTTTTGGTCATATCTCTCAATATACAACTCCGATTTGGATGATTCAAAAACCCATGTAAAGCTAACACATAGAGGAACAAATAACTCTTCTATGACACTTCCTAATTCCATCATTAAATGGGGTCAAAATCAAGATGAAATTACTGGTAAAATTTCCAGCAAAACCTGTTTCAGCATAAACTCACTCTTTACTTCATTTATTCAATACTTCCCCTGTTTTCCCCTGTTTCTCACCATTACCAGTCCTCCCACTCAACATAAAGCAATATGTCTCAATAGCATCACACCACACAAATCTCATACAAAGAAAATGGTAAAGGAAAAGAGATATCAAACCTTTACTCCAAAAAGCTTGAGTTCTTCTTTAACTTCTTTTTTCTACAATCTTAGAACTCCCTTCACCTATAAAGAAGAATTCTTATGAATTCTAAAATAATAGCACCAAATGATTCAGTTATGAACTTCAAGAAGGTTTACTTACTTGGATAGAAGAAAAGTTGAAGTTAAAGCTTAACTACCATGAAAATTGAAAGGAAGGTGGAAGAGGAAAGGAAGAAAATGAAGAAGATGAAGATAAAGATGAAAAATGGGAAAGTGAAATGGGTATGCACGGGTAGGCTCTAAAAGATCCATGACTTTGTGTGTAAAAGTTCTAAATGGTACCTCAATTGTCAACAGGTTACTACTAAAGACCCAAGCTTGATCTTTTAATGCAAATCAATCCTCACCCATATGCTTTGATCTTTTTCTCTCACTCAAGTAACTCCACTTATAAACCCATTCTACCCCACCCGGGTTTGGTTCAACTCGACTCAACTCGACTACTCAACTCTATGCCAAGACTCGACTCGGTAGGATGTCACAATTCTCCCCTCCTAAATAAAAACTTCGTCCCGAAGTTTACCTGCTGTGAACAACTGCGGATACTGTTGTCGCATGGTCTCTTCAGATTCCCAAGTTGCTTCTTCTGTCTTATGATTCCTCCAAAGAACTTTTACCAATGCTATTTTCTTGTTCCGCAATTCTTTAGTTTCTCTGGCTAAGATCTGAACTGGTTCTTCTTCATAGGTGAGATCCGGCTGAATTTCAATCTCTTCTGCTTATAACACGTGCGATGGGTCTGATCTGTATCTCCTTAACATTGATACATGAAAGACATTATGAATTCGATCTAAGGTTGAAGGTAACGCTAGGCGATAGGCTAATGGTCCTACACGTTCAACAATCTCGTATGGACCAATGAACCTAGGGCTAAGCTTACCCTTTCGTCCAAACCTTAGGATCTTTTTCCATGGTGAAACTTTCAGAAATACCTTATCACCGACCGAGTACTCAATATCCTTTCTCTTTAAATCAGCATAAGACTTCTGTCGATCACTTGCTTCTTTCAGCCGTTTTCTGATGATTTCCACTTTCTCTTCTGTTTCTCTGACTAATTCTGGACCCAAAATCTTCTTCTCACTCAGTTCTGTCCAACACACAGGTGTCCTACATTGTCTACCATACAATGCTTCATATGGTGCCATCTTAATGCTCGATTGGTAGCTGTTGTTGTAGGCAAATTCCATGAGAGGTACATATCTGTCCCAACTGCCTTCAAATTCTATAACACATGATCTCATCATGTCTTCTAGAATTTGAATGACTCTCTCTGATTGGCCATCTGTCTGAGGATGAAATGCAGTACTGAAATGCAATCTCGTCCCTAATGCTTCCTGCAGTTTACCCCAAAACTTCGATGTAAACCTTGGATCACGATCAGATATAATGGATGATGGAACTCCATGTAGTCGAACTATTTCGCTAACATAAATGTCTGCTAACTTGTCCAGAGAATAGTCCATCCGAACTGGTAGAAAGTGTGCGGACTTAGTTAATCTATCCACGATCACCCATACTGCATCATGCTTCCGCTGCGTCTGAGGTAATCCAGTAACAAAATCCATCGTGATCTGATCCCACTTCCACGTTGGCACTATTATTGGATGAAGTAACCCAGCTGGCAGTTGATGTTCTGCTTTTACTTGTTGACATGTTAAACATCTTGTTACAACATTTCCGATATCTTTCTTCATGCCCGGCCACCAATAGCCTTTCTTCAAATCTTGATACATCTTGGTACTACCGGGATGCATTGTATATGGACTGTTATGAGCTTCATGCAGAATCTTCTGTCTAAGCTCCCCTATCTGTGGTACAACAACTCTGTCTTCATAGAATAAGACTCCACTATTATCCAATCTGAATTTCCCACCATGATCTTCCTGTACTTGTTTCACCCATAGTACTGTTTGTGCATCTTTCTTCTGTGCTTCTGCAACTTCTTGAACCCAAGATGGCTGTACTTGCATCTGTGCTAGAATAACTCCATGCTAATTCTCATGGCTCTCCAAGCAAACAATGATTTCCGGCTAAGGGCATCAACTACCACGTTAGCTTTGCCCGGATGGTAATTAATGACATAATCATAATTAGCCAGAATCTGCATCCACTTCCGTTGTCTTGAATTCAAATCTTTCTGTGTCGGCAAATACTTTAAACTTTGATGATTTGTGTAAATGTGACACTTTTCACCATACAGATAATGCCGCCATACTTTGCATGCTAGAACAATGGCTGCCAATTCTAAATCATGGGTTGGATAATTCAATTCATGTGGCTTCAATTGTCTGGAGACATAAGCTACCACTTTTCTGTCTTGCATGAGTACACATCCTAACCCAATATGAGAGGCATCACTGTAAATCTCAAAGTCTTTACCTGACACTGGCTGAGTCAACACTGGTGCTTCAGTCAACTTTTTCTTCAAAGTGTCAAAACTCTGCTGACATCTATCATCCCATTGAAATACAACTGCTTTCTTCAATAATCTTGTTAAAGGTGAGGCAATGATGGAGAATCCCTTTACGAACCTTTTGTAATAACCGGCTAAACCCAGAAAACTTCGAACTTCTGTGACATTTCTAGGTGGTCTCCAATCAACAATAGCTTCAATCTTATGAGGATCCACTCTGATACCCTCCGATGACACCACATGTCCTAAGAAAGAAACTTCTTCCAGCCAAAACTCACACTTACTGAGCTTGGCATATAGCTGTTTATCCCTCAGTGTCTGAAGTACAATCCGCAAATGTTTATCATGTTCGACCTTATGTTTGGAGTAGACCAAAATGTCATCTATAAACACCACCACAAACTGATCCAGATATGAATGAAACACGCGGTTCATGAGATCCATGAAAACCGCTGGTGCATTTGTGAGACCGAATGGCATGACTAAAAATTCATAGTGACCATATCGGGTCCTGAATGCAGTCTTAGCGATATCTTCTTCCTTTATCCGCAACTGATGGTATCCCGACCTAAGGTTGATCTTAGAAAACATACCTGCACCTTTTAGCTGATCAAACAAATCATCGATTCGAGGCAATGGATACTTATTCTTGATTGACAGTTTGTTCAGTTGTCTGTAGTCAATGCACAATCTGAATGATCCATCTTTCTTCTTTACAAATAATACCGGTGTGACATCCTACCGAGTCGAGTCTTAGCATGGAGTCGAGTTGAACCAAACCCGGTTGGGGTAGAATGGGTTATTAAGTGGAGTTACTTGATTGAGAGAAAAGATTAAAGCACATGGGTGAGGATTGATTTGCATTAAAAGATTGAGCTTGGGTATTAAGTTGTAGCCTGTTAACAATTGAGGTACCATTTAGAACTTTTACACACAAAGTCATGGATCTTTTAGAGCCTACCCGTGCATACCCATTTCACTTTCCCATTTTCATGTTTATCTTCATCTTCTTCCTTTCCTCTTCCACCTTCCTTTCAATTTTAATGGTAGTTAAGCCTTAACTTCAATTTTCTTCTATCCAAGTAAGTAAACCTTCTTGAAGTTCATAATTGAATCATTTGGTGCTATTATTTTAGAATTCATAAGAATTCTTATTTATAGGTGAGGGGAGTTTTAAGAGTGTAGAGAAAAGAAGCTAAAGAGGAGCTCAAGCTTTTGGAGTAAAGGTTTGATATCTCTTGTTATTTTCCATTTCCTTTGCATGAGAATTGTGTGGTGTGTTGCTAATTACTTCATGTTGAGTGGGAGGACTGGTAATGGTGAGAAAACAGGGGAAAACAGGGGAAGTATTGAATAAATGAAGTGAATATTGAGTTTATGTTGAAACAGGTTTTGCTGGAAATTTTACTAGTAAGTTCATCTTGATTTTGACCCCATTTAATGATGGAATTAGGAAGTGTCATAGAAGAGTTCTTTGTTCCTCTATGTGTTAGCTTTACATGGGTTTTTGAATCATCCAAATCGGAGTTGTATATTGAGAGATATGACCAAAAGAGTACAGACAGTGCAGGCTGAAATCGCGAGCGCGAATTGCATGACGAGTTCGCGTTGCCTTCTCGCACTCGCGAATTTGAAATACGCGCTCGCGACTTTCACCTGAAACTCTCTGACTCTCATTTGGCACATCTCGAGCTCACGACTTTCAAGTACGCGCTCGCGACTTGTGCACGCAAACTCTCTGACTTTCATTTGGCACATCTCACACTCGCGACTTTGAAGTACGCGCTCGCGTACTTGGCCCTTGGCCTGTAAGCGCTCGCGACCTTCATCGCGCGCTCGCGAATTTGGCCTGGGAACTCACTGTCTCTCATTTGGCACTTCTCGCGCTCGCGACTTTCAAGTACGCGCTCGTGACTTGTGCCCAATAACTCACTGTCTCTCATCTAGTGCATTACGCGCTCGCGACCTTGCAAGGCGCGCTCACGACTTGTGTTTTTATGCATTGTGGACTTCATTTTCAATGCAATTGTATTCTTTGTTTCACTTATATGCCTCCAATCATTTTAACATCAAATACAACATTAGAACATGTATCAAAACAACATGCAAGCATGCAAATGATGTGAAATCAAATAAACATTATGAATTATGAAGTTATGAACTATGAATATGATGTTGTGTGATATTATTGACATACCAACATTATGCTCCATTGAGGTTAGGTAGAAACCATGTAGATAAGGCTATGTCGCGACATAGGATAGCAGATCTGCACCTCATACAGTTTGATACTCCGGCTACAGGCCGTTGAGTGGATATGATTATATGGGCCATAGCAGCCAAGCATACAGTATTCATCCAGTTTCATACAGTTTTTCTTATCACTTCGGTTTCACTATAACCTTATGGAGCCATACAGATATCTTGACATAATATTTCATGAATTATACAGTATTATAAACAGTACAAAAGATAATCAAGGTATCATGAAAGTATCATGATGTGTGTGCTTATATGTGCCATATGTGTTTACATGGTTCTTTCTATACATGTATATATGTTTAATTGTTCTTTATCTGTTGAGATATCCACTGAGCTTTATTTGCTCAGCGAGTTACCTGTTTAACTCGCAGGTTTTGAGATTGGACAGTAGAGAGTCGGCTTACAACTGCTGCAGTTCATCTGTAGAAGACTCAGTCTTCAGGGTAGCTACTCATTTTAATATGTATCTTTGTCTACCCTTTTTATGGCATGTACAGGGCACTCAGTTGGGCCCATTTCATTTTGACACTAGTATCATATTTTGTAAATATTAATTACATTATTATTGATATTATATTCAATATACATTATGATTTCAGTATGTCAGACCATACAGTCAACCAGTTTGTAGCGTCTCGGTCCGGTTCATTCGGGTTTACGGGTGGACCGGGAAGGGGTGTTACAAATTTTGGTATCAGAGCCCTAGGTTTAGTTTCCCCGGGCTTGCATGCATAAGTCAGTACAGTGTACATGCCATGACTACCCTGATGAACTAAGCAGTTGTTGTTCTTTTAGGAGGATGTCACAAGAAGGTGAGAGCGAGTCACACGCCTCCAGGCCAGTGGAGGGTGAGGCTCCAATAGCACCAGGTCAAGAGGTATTGTTAAAGCAACTTGCGGATACTTTTAGACAGATTGCAGGAGTGATACCTCAAGCACCAATAGTAGTAGAAAGAGAAAGAAAGCCCCCACTAGAGAAGCTTCGGAAATATGGGGCAAAAGAATTCAGTGCTAACAAGGATGACAGTCCAGAAAGAGCTGAGTATTGGTTAGATGGGACATCGAGAGTCCTGGAACAATTACAATGTACACCAGAGGACAAGTTGGTTTGTGCCACATCATTGCTCATAGATGAGGCATATACCTGGTGGACTACTGTTCAGCAGCGGGTATCAGCAGAGCAGCGTACATGGCAATTCTTCTTGGATGAATTTAAGAAAAAGTTCATCACAGAGGCTTACCTAGATGCGAGAAGGAAAGAATTCTTATACCTGAGGCAGAACAGAATGTCAGTTTTAGAATATGAGCGAGAATTTACCAGGCTCAGCAGGTATGGTAAGGGGATAGTGACTACAGAGGCCGAAAGGTGTAAAAAGTTTCAGGAAGGCCTGAATGATGAGATTCAGATGGGAGTGGTAGCTTCCAGATTCAGAGAGTTCTCAGCTTTGGTAGAGGCAGCTCAGGAGATAGAGCGAATTCAGGCCAGTCAGCGTACCAGACGCCAGCGGTCTCAGCAGAGGAGAGACCAGACTCAGAGTGCACCCAGTGCATATCAGTCAGAAAGCAAGAGATTCAGAGGTGCTAGTAGTTCAGCTAGTGCTAGACCTTCCTTTAGCCAAGGCGCAGCTAGGGGTGCTAACATGCCAGCGGTATCAGTTGTGGCTAGTTCTGCCCGTGGTAGTCGAGGTTCAGGCAAAGGAACTGGTAGAGGCACCGGTAGAGGTGCAGAGTCAGCCGGTTATACTTTTCCACCTTGTGAGCATTGTGGCAGACGGCATGGTGGAGATTGTTGGTTGGTGACTGGTAAATGTTGGATATGCGGAGCATCAGACCATCAGAAGAAGGATTGTCTGAAGAGGGCAAAAGTTCCTACACAGTTCATAGCAGGCAGAGGTAGAGGTGAGAGCTCCGGAGGGCAGAGACAGCAGTCAGAGACTATGGACAAACCTGATACAAGAGGTCCAGCCAGGGTCTATGCTATGCGAACCAGGGAAGATGAGGAAGCTCCAGATGTACTAGTTGGTGAGTTTTCCTTATGTGATCATACAGTTTATGCTTTAATTGATCCTGGCTCATCTCATTCATACATTAGTGTACCTAAACCTTGGGTTAAAGGGTTAGAAGTTGCATATGTGAGTCAGGGTATGTTGGTTACAAATCCATTAGGAGATGTAGTACAGACTCATACAGTGGTCGAAGGATGTCCAATTGTTATTCATGGAAAAGAGTTTCCAGGAGATCTGATGGAGTTGCCATTTAGAGAATTTGATGTTATTCTGGGTATGGATTGGCTATCTAGACATCAGGCTATAGTTGATTGTGCAAAGAAAAGGGTGACATTATATACAACAGCAGGGGAAGAGATTACAGTAGTCGGGAAGCGGCGAGAGTTTCTGGGTAATGTGATATCAGCCATGGCAGCCAAGAGATTAATTCAAAAGGGTTGTGAAGCATACTTGATATGTGCATTACAAGCAGAGAAAGAACAGTCAGAAGTGCAAGATATACCAACAGTGTGTGATTATCCAGATGTATTTCCAGAAGAGTTACCAGGGTTACCACCAAGGAGGGAAGTGGAGTTTACTATAGATGTCTATCCTGGAGCAGCACCAGTATCAATTGCACCTTACAGAATGGCACCAGCAGAGCTAAAAGAGTTAAAGATTCAGCTACAGGAGTTATTGGATAAAGGCTTTATCAGACCCAGTGTATCACCTTGGGGAGCACCGGTATTATTTGTAAAGAAGAAAGATGGATCATTCAGATTGTGCATTGACTATAGACAACTGAACAAACTGACAATCAAGAATAAGTATCCATTGCCTCGAATCGATGATCTGTTTGATCAGCTAAAAGGTGCATGTATGTTTTCTAAGATCGACCTTAGGTCGGGATACCATCAGTTGCGGATAAAGGAAGAAGATATCGCTAAGACTGCATTCAGGACCCGATATGGTCACTATGAATTTTTAGTCATGCCATTCGGTCTCACAAATGCACCAGCGGTTTTCATGGATCTCATGAACCGCGTGTTTCATTCATATCTGGATCAGTTTGTGGTGGTATTTATAGATGACATTTTGGTCTACTCCAGAGACAGGGTTGAACATGATAAACATTTGCGGATTATACTTCAGACACTAAGGGATAAACAGCTGTATGCCAAGCTCAGTAAGTGTGAGTTTTGGCTGGAAGAAGTTTCTTTCTTAGGACATGTGGTGTCATCGGAGGGTATCAGAGTGGATCCTCATAAGATTGAAGCTATTGTTGATTGGAGACCACCCAGAAATGTTACAGAAGTTCAAAGTTTTCTGGGTTTAGCCGGCTATTACAGAAGGTTCGTAAAGGGATTCTCCATCATTGCATCACCTTGAACAAGATTGTTGAAGAAAGAGGTTGTATTCCAATGGGATGATAGATGTCAGCAGAGTTTTGACACTTTGAAGAAAAAGTTGACTGAAGCACCAGTGTTGACTCAGCCAGTGTCCGGTAAAGACTTTGAGATTTACAGTGATGCCTCTCATATTGGGTTAGGATGTGTACTCATGCAAGACAGGAAAGTGGCAGCTTATGTCTCCAGACAGTTGAAGCCACATAAATTGAATTATCCAACCCATGATCTAGAACTGGCAGCCATTGTTCTAGCATTCAAAGTATGGCGGCATTATCTGTATGGTGAAAAGTGTTACATTTACACAGATCATCAGAGTTTAAAGTATTTGCCGACACAGAGGGACTTGAATTCAAGACAACGGAAGTGGATGCAGATTCTGGCTAATTATGATTATGTCATTAATTACCATCCGGGCAAAGCTAATGTGGTAGCTGATGCCCTTAGCCGCAAATCATTGTTTGCTTTGAGAGCAATGAGAATTAGCATGGAGTTACAACAGCAGGGAGTTATTCTAGCACAGATGCAAGTACAGCCATCTTGGGTTCAGGAAGTTGCAGAAGCACAGAAGAAAGATGCACAAACAGCACTATGGGTGAAACAAGTACTGGAAGATCATGGTGGGAAATTCAGATTGGATAACAGTGGAGTCTTATTTTATGAAGACAGAGTTGTTTTACCACAGATAGGGGAGCTTAGACAAAAGATTCTGCATGAAGCCCATAACAGTCCATATACAATGCATCCAGGTAGTACCAAGATGTATCAGGATTTGAAGAAAGGCTATTGGTGGCCGGGCATGAAGAAAGATATCGGAAATGTTGTAACAAGATGTTTAACATGTCAACAAGTAAAAGCAGAACATCAATTGCCATCTAGGTTACTTCATCCAATAACAGTGCCAACATGGAAGTGGGATCAGATCACGATGGATTTTGTTACTGGATTACCTCAGACGCAGCGGAAGCATGATGCAGTATGGGTGATCGTGGACAGATTAACTAAGTCCGCACACTTTCTACCAGTCAGGATGGACTATTCTCTGGACAAGTTAGCAGATATTTATGTGAGCGAAATAGTTCGACTACATGGAGTTCCATCATCCATTATATCGGATCGTGATCCAAGGTTTACATCGAAGTTTTGGGGTAAACTGCAGGAAGCATTAGGGACGAGATTGCATTTCAGTACTGCATTTCATCCTCAGACAGATGGCCAATCAGAGAGAGTAATTCAGATCCTGGAAGACATGATGAGATCATGTGTTATAGAATTTGAAGGCAGTTGGGACAGATATGTACCTCTCATGGAGTTTGCCTACAACAACAGCTACCAATCAAGCATTAAGATGGCACCATATGAAGCATTGTATGGTAGACAATGTAGAACACCTGTGTGTTGGACAGAACTGAGTGAGAAGAAGATTTTGGGTCCAGATTTGGTTAGAGAACAGAAGAGAAAGTGGAAATCATCAGAAAACGGCTGAAAGAAGCAAGTGATCGACAGAAGTCTTATGCTGATTTAAAGAGAAAGGATATTGAGTACTCGATCGGTGATAAGGTATTTCTGAAAGTTTCACCATGGAAAAAGATCCTAAGGTTTGGACGAAAGGGTAAGCTTAGACCTAGGTTCATTGGTCCATACGAGATTGTTGAACGTGTAGGACCATTAGCCTATCGCCTAGCGTTACCTTCAACCTTAGATCGAATTCATAATGTCTTTCACGTATCCATGTTAAGGAGATACAAATCAGACCCATCACACGTGTTATCAGCAGAAGAAATTGAAATTCAGCCGGATTTCACTTATGAAGAAGAACCAGTTCAGATCTTAGCCAGAGAAACTAAAGAATTGCGGAACAAGAAAATAGCATTGGTAAAAGTTCTTTGGAGGAATCATAAGACAGAAGAAGCAACTTGGGAATCTGAAGAGACCATGCGACAACAGTATCCGCAGTTGTTCACAACAGGTAAACTTCGGGACGAAGTTTTTATTTAGGAGGGGAGAATTGTGACATCCTACCGAGTCGAGTCTTAGCATGGAGTCGAGTTGAGTCGAGTTGAACCAAACCCGGTTGGGGTAGAATGGGTTATTAAGTGGAGTTACTTGATTGAGAGAAAAGATTAAAGCACATGGGTGAGGATTGATTTGCATTAAAAGATTGAGCTTGGGTATTAAGTTGTAGCCTGTTAATAATTGAGGTACCATTTAGAACTTTTACACACAAAGTCATGGATCTTTTAGAGCCTACCCGTGCATACCCATTTCACGTTCCCATTTTCATGTTTATCTTCATCTTCTTCCTTTCCTCTTCCACCTTCCTTTCAATTTTAATGGTAGTTAAGCCTTAACTTCAATTTTCTTCTATCCAAGTAAGTAAACCTTCTTGAAGTTCATAATTGAATCATTTGGTGCTATTATTTTAGAGTTCATAAGAATTCTTATTTATAGGTGAAGGGAGTTCTAAGAGTGTAGAGAAAAGAAGCTAAAGAGGAGCTCAAGCTTTTGGAGTAAAGGTTTGATATCTCTTGTTATTTTCCATTTCCTTTGCATGAGAATTGTGTGGTGTGTTGCTAATTACTTCATGTTGAGTGGGAGGACTGGTAATGGTGAGAAAACAGGGGAAAACAGGGGAAGTATTGAATAAATGAAGTGAATATTGAGTTTATGTTGAAACAGGTTTTGCTGGAAATTTTACCAGTAACTTCATCTTGATTTTGACCCCATTTAATGATGGAATTAGGAAGTGTCATAGAAGAGTTCTTTGTTCCTCTATGTGTTAGCTTTACATGGGTTTTTGAATCATCCAAATCGGAGTTGTATACTGAGAGATATGACCAAAAGAGTACAGACAGTGCAGGCTGGAAGCGCGCGCGAATTGCATGACGAGTTCGCGTTGCCTTCTCGCGCTCGCGAATTTGAACTACGCGCTCGCGACTTTCACCTGAAACTCTTTGACTCTCATTTGGCACATCTCGCACTCGCGACTTTCAAGTACGCGCTCGCGACTTGTGCACGCAAACTCTCTGACTTTCATTTGGCACATCTCGCACTCGCGACTTTGAAGTACTCGCTCGCGTACTTGGCCCTTGGCCTGTAAGTGCTCACGACCTTCATCGCGCGCTCGCGAATTTGGCCTGGAAACTCACTGTCTCTCATTTGGCACTTCTCGCGCTCGCGACTTTCAAGTACGCACTCGCGACTTGTGCCCGATAACTCACTGTCTCTCATCTAGTGCATTACGCGCTCGCGACCTTGCAAGGCGCGCTCGCGACCTTGCAAGGCGCTCTCGCGACTTGTGTTTTTATGCATTGTGGACTTCATTTTCAATGCAATTGTATTCCTTTGCTTCACTTATATGCCTCCAATCATTTTAACATCAAATACAACATTAGAACATGTATCAAAACAACATGCAAGCATGCAAATGATGTGAAATCAAATAAACATTATGAATTATGAAGTTATGAACTATGAATATGATGTTGTGTGATATTATTGACATACCAACATTATGCTCCATTGAGGTTAGGTAGAAACCATGTAGATAAGGCTATGTCGCGACATAGGATAGCAGATCTGCACCTCATACAGTTTGATACTCCGGCTACAGGCCGTTGAGTGGATATGATTATATGGGCCATAGCAGCCAAGCATACAGTATTCATCCAGTTTCATACAGTTTTTCTTATCACTTCGGTTTCACTATAACCTTATGGAGCCATACAGATATCTTGACATAATATTTCATGAATTATACAGTATTATAAACAGTACAAAAGATAATCAAAGTATCATGATGTGTGTGCTTATATGTGCCATATGTGTTTACATGGTTCTTTCTATACATGTATATATGTTTAATTGTTCTTTATCTATTGAGATATCCACTGAGCTTTATTTGCTCAGCGAGTTACCTGTTTAACTCGCAGGTTTTGAGATTGGACAGTAGAGAGTCGGCTTACAACTGCTGCAGTTCATCTGTAGAAGACTCAGTCTTCAGGGTAGCTACTCATTTTAATATGTATCTTTGTCTACCCTTTTTATGGCATGTACAGGGCACTCAGTTGGGCCCATTTCATTTTGACACTAGTATCATGTTTTGTAAATATTAATTACATTATTATTGATATTATATTCAATATACATTATGATTTCAGCATGTCAGACCATACAGTCAACCAGTTTGTAGCGTCTCGGTCCGGTTCATTCGGGTTTACGGGTGGACCGGGAAGGGGTGTTACAACCGGTGCTCCCCAAGGTGATACACTGGGTCTGATAAAGCCTTTATCCAATAACTCCTGTAGCTGAATCTTTAACTCTTTTAGCTCTGCTGGTGCCATTCTGTAAGGTGCAATTCATACTGGTGCTGCTCCAGGATAGACATCTATGGTAAACTCCACTTCCCTCCTTGGTGGTAACCCTGGTAACTCTTCTGGAAATACATCTGGATAATCACACACTGTTGGTATATCTTGCACTTCTGACTGTTCTTTCTCTGCTTGTAATGCACATACCAAGTATGCTTCACAACCCTTCTGAATTAATCTCTTTGCTGCCATGGCTGATATCACATTACCCAGAAAATCTCACCGATTCCCGACTACTGTAATCTCTTCCCCTGCTGTTGTATATAATGTCACCCTTTTCTTTGCACAATCAACTATAGCCTGATGTCTGGATAGCCAATCCATACCCAGAATAACATCAAATTCTCTAAATGGCAACTCCATCAGATCTCCTGGAAACTCTTTTCCATGAATAACAATTGGACATCCTTCGACCACTGTATGAGTTTTTACTACATCTCCTAATGGATTTGTAACCACCATACCCTGACTCACATATGCAACTTTTAACCCTTTAACCCAAGGTTTAGGTACACTAATGTATGAATGAGATGAGCCAGGATCAATTAAAGCATAAACTGTATGATCACATAAGGAAAACTCACCAACTATTATATCTGGAGCTTCCTCATCTTCCTTGGTTCGCATAGCATAAACCCTGGCTGGACCTCTCGTATCAGGTCTGTCCACAGTCTCTGATTGCTGTCTCTGCCCTCCGGAGCTCTCACCTCTACCTCTGCCTGCTATGAACTGTGTAGGAACTTTTGCCCTCTTCGGACAATCCTTCTTCTGATGGTCTGATGCTCCACATATCCAACATTTACCAGTCACTAACCAACAATCTCCACCATGCCGTCTGCCACAATGCTCACAAGGTGGAAAAGTATAACCGGCTGACTCTGCACCTCTACCGGTGCCTCTACCAGTTCCTCTGCCTGAACCTCGACTACCACCGGCAGAACTAGCCACAACTGATACCGCTGGCATGTTAGCACCCCTAGCTGTGCCTTGGCTAAAGGAAGGTCTAGCACTAGCTGAACTACTAGCACCTCTGAATCTCATGCTTTCTGACTGATAGGTACTGGGTGCACTCTGAGTCTGGTCTCTCCTCTGCTGAGACCGCTGACGTCTGGTACGCTGACTGGCCTGAATTCGCTCTATCTCCTGAGCTGCCTCTACCAAAGCTGAGAACTCTCTGAATCTGGAAGCTACCACTCCCATCTGAATCTCATCATTCAGGCCTTCCTGAAACTTTTTACACCTTTCGGCCTCTGTAGTCACTATCCCCTTACCATACCTGCTGAGTCTGGTAAATTCTCGCTCATATTCGGCAACTGACATTCTGTTCTGCCTCAGGTATAAGAATTCTTTCCTTCTTGCATCTAGGTAAGCCTCTATGATGAACTTTTTCTTGAATTCATCTAAGAAGAATTGCCATGTACGCTGCTCTGCTGATACCCGCTGCTGAACAGTAGTCCACCATGTATATGCCTCATCTATGAGCAAGGATGTAGCACAAATCAACTTGTCCTCTGGTGTACATTGTAATTGTTCCAGAACTCTCGATGTCCCATCTAACCAATACTCAGCTCTTTCTGGATTATCATCCTTGTTAGCACCAAATTCTTTCGCCCCATATTTCCGAAGCTTCTCTAGTGGGGGCTTTCTTTCTCTTTCTACTACTATTGGTGCTTGAGGTATCACCCCTGCAATCTGTCGAAAAGTATCCGCAAGTTGCTTTAACAATACCTCTTGACCTGGTGCTATTGGAGCCTCACCCTCCACTGGCCTGGAGGCGTGTGACTCACTCTCACCTTCCTGTGACATCCTCCTAAAAGAACAACAACTGCTTAGTTCGTCAGGGTAGACATGGCATGTACACTATACTGACTGATGCATGCAAGCCCGGGGAAACTAAACCTAGGGCTCTGATACCAAAATTTGTAACACCCCTTCCCGGTCCACCCGTAAACCCGAATGAACCGAACCGAGACGCTACAAACTGGTTGACTGTATGGCCTGACATGATGAAATCATAATGTATATTGAATATAATAGCATGCTGATGTTGTATACAAAAATAATGTAATTTATTATTACAAAACATGATACTAGTGTCGAAATGAAATGGGCCCAACTGTGTGCCCTGTACATGCCATGAAAAGGATAGACAAAGATACATATTAAAATGCGTAGCTACCCTGAAGACTGAGTCTTCTATTGATGAACTGCAGCAGTTGTAAGCTGACTCTCTACAGTCCAATCTCAAAACCTGCGAGTTAAACAGGTAACTCGCTGAGCAAATAAAGCTCAGTGGATATCTCAACAGATAAAGAAACAATTAAACACATACATGTATCATGTAAACACATATGGCACATATAATCACACACATCATGATACTTTCATGATACCTTGATTATCTTTTGTACTGTTTATAATACTGTATAATTCATGAAATGTTATGTTAAGATATCTGTATGGCTCCATAAGGTTATAGTGAAACCGAAGTGATAAGAAAAACTGTATGAAACTGGATGAATACTGTATGCTTGGCTGCTATGGCCCATATATAATCATATCCACTCAACGGCCTGTAGCCGGAGTATCAAACTGTATGAGGTGCAGATCTGCTATCCTATGTCGCGACATAGCCTTATCTACATGGTTTCTACCTAACCTCAATGGAGCATAATGTTGGTATGTCAATAATATCACACAACCTCATATTCATAGTTCATAACTTCATAATTCATAATGTTTATTTGATTTCACATCATTTGCATGCTTGAATGTTGTTTTGATACATGTTCTAATGTTGTATTTGATGTTAAAGTGATTGGAGGCATATAAGTGAAGCAAAGGAATACAATTGCATTGAAAATGAAGTCCAAAAATGCATGAAAACACAAGTCGCGAGCGCGTACTTGAAAGTCGCGAGCGCGTAAAGCACCAAATGAGAGACAGTGAGTTATCGGGCACAAGTCGCGAGCGCGTACTTGAAAGTCGCGAGCGCGAGAAGTGCCAAATGAGAGACAGTGAGTTCCCAGGCCAAATTCGCGAGCGCGCGATGAAGGTCGCGAGCGCTTACAGGCCAAGGGCCAAGTACGCGAGCGCGAGATGTGCCAAATGAGAGTCAGAGAGTTTGCAAGCACAAGTCGCGAGCGCGCACTTGAAAATCGTGAGCGCGAGAAGGCAACGCGAGCTCGTCATGCGATTCGCGCGCGCTTCGCGTGTTCCAGCCTGCACAGTCTGTACGCTTTTGGTCATATCTCTCAATATACAACTCCGATTTGGATGATTCAAAAACCCATGTAAAGCTAACACATAGAGGAACAAATAACGCTTCTATGAAACTTCCTAATTCCATCATTAAATGGGGTCAAAATCAAGATGAAGTTACTGGTAAAATTTCCAGCAAAACCTGTTTCAGTATAAACTCACTCTTTACTTCATTTATTCAATACTTCCCCTGTTTTCCCCTGTTTCTCACCATTACCAGTCCTCCCACTCAACATAAAGCAATATGTCTCAATAGCATCACACCACACAAATCTCATACAAAGAAAATGGTAAAGGAAAAGAGATATCAAACCTTTACTCCAAAAAGCTTGAGTTCTTCTTTAACTTCTTTTTTCTACAATCTTAGAACTCCCTTCACCTATAAAGAAGAATTCTTATGAATTCTAAAATAATAGCACCAAATGATTCAGTTATGAACTTCAAGAAGGTTTACTTACTTGGATAGAAGAAAAGTTGAAGTTAAAGCTTAACTACCATGAAAATTGAAAGGAAGGTGGAAGAGGAAAGGAAGAAAATGAAGAAGATGAAGATAAAGATGAAAAATGGGAAAGTGAAATGGGTATGCACGGGTAGGCTCTAAAAGATCCATGACTTTGTGTGTAAAAGTTCTAAATGGTACCTCAATTGTCAACAGGTTACTACTAAAGACCCAAGCTTGATCTTTTAATGTAAATCAATCCTCACCCATATGCTTTGATCTTTTTCTCTCACTCAAGTAACTCCACTTATAAACCATTCTACCCCACCCGGGTTTGGTTCAACTCGACTCAACTCGACTACTCAACTCTATGCCAAGACTCGACTCGGTAGGATGTCACAAAAACTCATTGATTCTCCTTTATATATATAACTAGGAGAAAGCCTGCGCAATGCACGATTGCTTTATCATCGGATTATATATTATATTTTTTTGAGATTAATAATGAATTATAGATCCTTTGTGGAAAAATTAAAAATTAATCTAAACAACTTTAAATTTAATTTAGCAATACAATTTAAAAAATATAAATTATTTTATATACATATATTCTATTTATAGATTTTTTTTAACTTATCTAAAACAATTGCATAGTAATTTTTTAAGGTAAAGTTGCCTAATAATAATAATAATATAATAATAATAATCATAATAATAATAATTGCCTAGTGATGTGCAATATTAAGTAAATATCCTCGTTGATAATGAAAAAAGATTTATCATAAAGCTGATCACACATATATATACACAGGAATCAACTTGAGCTAAAAGAGAAAAAGAGAGAAAATTCTGTGATGATTCATAATCATATGCAAATCAATACTTACTCCTTCACTCTGTACCAACAGCAAAAAAGTGAAAATATGAGCATGGTTACACTATAAATCCTCTTAATAAGGAAATAAATCAAGATTAAATAAAAAAATTCTAATCGTATTTTATATCATTTTCTCGCTTTCTTTATGCTTCTCTCCCGCAAACCATTATAGAGTAAAAGAAAAGTTTTCAAGATTGTAAATAAACTATTAAAGAAATTTTCAATATTCTTTGATACGCTGAGAGAAAGAGAAAAATAAAAGAGAACAATTCACATTGCCGAAAGTATATAAACAATAATTTTTTATGAATTTTCTATTGATCTCCATCTGCATCTTGAAATAAAAATAACATGTATAGAAATAGAAGTTGATTTAAGAACAATACAATAATATATTTGAAAATAAAAAGAAAAAAACAAAAAGAAAATATAATGCCTCATTTTTCTGTGTATGAAATAATAGTTTATCGATATGTGAATAGTACCACTGGTCCGAGAATTAATATTATTTTGGTCCGGAAAATTTGCTATACATGTTTTATATTTTATTTAATATTTTTGGAGTATGTATACATGATTTTTATGGGTAGAAAGTAAGTAATGAATTTATTTGGAGAATTTAGATAATTAGTGAATAGTGAATTATGGTGTTTTATTAATTAAGGAAATTTGAGGAATTATTTTTATGGAGTGAATTTAAGAATTTTGTGGAGATAAATAATATTTTGAAGGAATTTAATTGGAGAATATTTGTAGCCATTAGATTAGATGACTATTGACTCAATCCTAGCCATCCAATTATGGTAAAAGACCAAAACTCCCTTTAGTTGCTTTATATAAGTCAGCCTTCAATAATTGAGCAACAACTTTCTGTTTTCTTCTTCTTCTTCTTCTCCTCCTTAGGCGTCACTTCCTCTTCTTCTTCTCCATGTTTTTTCTTCAATTCTTACTTACTAAACACATCAAATACACTCCATTAAACCTTGATTCAGTGATTAATCTTAGAGAATTGAGCTTGAATAGTGTTTTTGGGTGATTAATTTCAAGAAATTTGGATATTCTCTACTTAAACCAAAGGTCGGAGAACCCTAAGGCAAAGCTAAAGCTTAGAAAGCTTTAATCTAAGCTTGCTAAAGCTTATTTTAAGGTTAATGTTTATAAATACACTTACTTTGTTTCAATTTTTGATTTTATGAATTCCTGTGACATCTCGGCTCGGCAAAGCGATCCTAAGAGGGCGGGTAGAGCCAAGCTTCTGGCTAGCTTCTAGGATGGCAAGCTAGCTAGGGTAGTGGAATGCAAGATACAGGAATGAATCGAATCATATATCGAAAAGGGGGAAACTAATCATTAGATGTGCCTTTTAGTGGAATGGCTGGAGAGTTGGAAGAACTCTAGGGTGAAGCATGCTCGCTTAACGAAAATCCTAGGATAAATGACCTCTTAGGAAGTTTTTCACTTCACCTGTGAGACAAAACCGTGTGGGTCTTGCCAATCTTGTATAGGGGATTTGGCTTGATCCAAAGCGGACAATTCCTCTGGTGATTAGAGTCAGGCATGACAGTTGGTATCAGAGCCAGACCCCCTCCAATAGTTGTATGGTTCGAGGACGAACCACGAGGAAGCTGGTGGGCCTATGACATCTGGACCCAGCAAAGCGATCCTAAGAGAGCGAGTAGAGCGAAGCTCATGGCTAGCTTCTAGGATGACAGGCTAGCTAGGGTAGTGGAATGCGGGACACAAGAATGAATCAAAATATATATCGAAAAGGGGAAAAGTAATCACTGGAGGCGCCTTTTGGTTGAATGGTTGCAGAGTTGGAAGAACACTTCAGAATTAAGCGTGCTCGCTTAACGGAAATCTTAGGATGGGTAACCTCTTGAGAAGTTTTCCATTTCACCTGCGGGGCAAAACTGTGTGGGTCTTGCCAATCTTGTATGGAGGATTTGACTTGATCCAAAGAGGACAATTCTTCTGATAATTAGAATCGGGCGTGATAGAAAATAGCGAAAAACTATAAAAATAAAGAATAGAGAATTAATATGCAGTGAACCAATAAATTATGATGGGTGCGACCAAATTGGTTAACTACTTTACAACCTTAGCTTGCTTATATAGATAAAAATAAAATTCAAAAATTTTTAAAATTACATATTTTTGAATTTCAAACCAAATATAAATAAGTTTTTAAATATTAAAAAATACTGATAAGATATGTTTTATTATCTTAACCAATTATATATATATATATATATATATATATATATAAGATTTGAAATTTCAAAAGTTATTAGTAAAAGTTATTTTTTAAGTGGTTCAATCATAATATAATTAAATAATAAATAAATTCAGAAATTCCTATAAAATGGAAAAAAGAATGTAAATAAACTCAGAAGTTCCTAAAAATTAGAAAAATAGAATGCTCAGTAGAGAAAACGCCAACTCAGCTATTTTTAAAACATTCTCTGTTTCATATATATATATATATATATATATAATATGATATGACAAACTAAAAGCAAATAGTTAATTTGTTTAGTAGTTAACTGGTTATTAGTATAAATTTTTATCAAACGAATTGGTATTAAGCAAGGAAAATCTAACGGTACAAAATAATTTATGTACCAATACAGAAAATTAATGGTCTTTACCATATATCAAACTTTAAAAAGAAAAAAAAAAGTCAAAGGTGAGAGATAGAAATCTTATATCTAAAATATCCGTAAAAAATTAAAATTTCTTTTTTATCCTTTTTCTATTTACCTTCCTCTTTGTTATTCCTATCACAACTACCACCTCCACCAACTTCTATCACAATTTCTTTATGTCCATCAACTGAATCTCAAGAAATGAATTCCAGAGAAACAAAACTCTATCAAATATCCATCTCAATTTAATTAAAAAATCAAACTTTGAATAGCAAGATATAAAAATTTGATTTTCTTCTCCTTTGTTGCAGAGTAGATGCGGAATCTGCTTGCAGAGTAGAGAGTGGGCAAAGAACAACTATTTTTACAGCGGAATGTAGCCATGTGTTTCATTTCTCTTGCGTAGTTGTACGTGAAGAAGCAACAACTTATTTGTCTTGTATGCAAGGCCACTTGGAAAGTAACTGGCTTTGCTCTCTATTCACTATAAACCACCAGAAATCAAGAAAGAAGATGATAAAATCAAAGAGCTTTTAAAAATCAAGAAATTGAGAGTCTACAATGATGATAAGCCTCTAATGTCTCTTTCTTCTGATTCTCTCTTTAATTATATACCAGAATGATGCGACAACTAACTCATGACTTTTAAGGCTTTTTTGTTAACCCTGCTCCAGTAAAAATTGATAGTAATCACATCATAGTTAATCGTACAATTTAGAGGTCAGTTTATTGCCGGAATCTGCCATTGTGATGGTTGAGAGGAGTCTGTATGCAAATTGTGGTGCTTAAGGTGAGAGCGCCACCGTCTCCGGCAGTCCATCGACCATCTATTGATTTAGTCATTTTCCCTAACGTTAGCGAGAGAATGTGTGCGGGGCAGGGTGAAATCGCAAATAATGAACGTGCAATACGATTGAGTATATCCTCATTGAATTCCTCGGATTGTTTATCAATTGTAGCATTCTCAGCAAGCTCCAAGCAGTTGTTGCTGTTGAAAGGATGATGGCAGAAGGAAGGAGATCGTCATGTCGGATTGTTGGTGCGCTTGGGATACTATTTATTTATTAATGAAGGGTATTTTTATCTTTTTCTTCTAAGTATTTAACGGAAATATAAAATATGAATGGAAGAATCAAATAGTGTAATTGAAATAAAAATTAAGAATATTTTAATGTATTTTTAAAAATATAAGAATACACTAATTTCGGCTTATATTTTTTCAATGGTATTAAAATGCTTTTGACTAACTCAGTGATTGAAAATTATATATATATATATATATATATATATATATATATATATATATATATATACAGTCGTGTACTTGTGCATATTAATCTCTTTCCATCAATACCAAAAATACCCCATATCTACTTCCCCATTTTTCTTTCAATTAAGGATGGACATTCGGTCGATTCCGTTAATCGTTTACCGAATTTGCATTTATCGATTTATTGAGTATTTACTGCTTACCGAACGATTTAAATATTTATCTAATTTACCGTTTACCAACAGAGTTTTACTGTTTAATGACCAATTTAATTTATCATATAAAAATTGAATTTTTTTAAAAAAATCAAAATAATATTATTTTGAGTAAATTGGTAAATCAATTCGGTAAATCGGTAATTACCGAAGATTGTCCACCCCTAATAAATATGTATTCATGCCTTCAATCCATAACCTTTGTATGGATTGGTTGTTTTATTATTGTACGTTATATTTTATAAATTGTATGTAGCATTTTATTAAAAGATTTGTTTTCCCACACGTGTTATAGAAATTGTAACATTATTAATTTATTTTAAATAATTATAAAATTTGATTAATTATATCTAATTTTAATTATGTTTATAATTCAAACAATTTAATTATTTAACAATAAAATATAATTTTAATTTTAATTGTACAAAAGATAGAAAAATAAAAAGAACTTACAAGATTCTGATATTGATATATAAGAATCCAAATCACAAAAAAAAAAAAAATGTTGTTTTAATGTACAAAACTCGTAATATATATATATATATATATATATATATATATATATATATATATATGTATGTATGTGAGCAAACACGAGAAAGGGATGTGATCAATATGGAAAGAGTCCATGAGTTAATAATCTTGCATTTATCACTTGATGCAACAAGCAAGTAAAACTATTTGGATAGAACAAAAAATTTCACATGCATTCCGTCCGAGGAATTCAAATTCACCAAAAAATATATATAATTAATGAGAAAACAACATTGGACTTTTAAAATTCAAAAGGAAAAGAAATAGTAAGATGAATTTGTTTGAAGACTGAAAATATACACAGCACCCCACCCCCGAGTCATCAAATGAATAATTGAAACAGTTCGATTTCTCGTCATCAATTATGAGAAATTTCCCCACACCTCAAGGCAGGCCTAAAGGTTACCGTTTTCAAAGACTCAAAATTGCCAATGCCAGTCAATTACACATCAAAAATCTCAATTTCGTAACCAACTAATTATGAAAGACATTCCACCTAACATGTGATCCAAAGAAAAGGCCTCAATGCCATATATAATATCCAAATTAAACAAAAAAACAAAGATCCAAAACACTTTCAACAAAATCTTAAATAGTTTTTTAAGCTTCAACTACTACAAAGAAGATAATTTGTTTCGAATCCAAAACAAAAAAGCAATCTTCACTACTACTAATTTCTCCTTAGTAGCGTCCAATCCCCCAGACTCTAACAACACCATCTGTATAACCACTGAACAAGGTACTTCCATCTGCACTCCAGTTCAAGCTTGTGCAGTAGATGTTCTACAAAAGCAACAGAAATTATTTGATAAACAATTACTCCATAATCATTATCCTAGATAGTAAGATAATACTCAATCTTAGTGCAATTGGAACATAAAAGGGACAAACTTTCCCATAGAAGAATATGAATCCAGCAAGAACATAACATCACACTCAACTAGACCTAATCTACATATATTCATATGGTTCAACATGACTTGGGAAAACATGTAACATAATATCATTAGAATGAGTATGCAATTATGAATATATTGGTCCAAGAACTGAAAAAGAAATAAAAACAATAAAGCATACTAGAAGAATCCATCTATAAATAAACACAATATATTAACTGCAAGCAGCTACAACAATCAAAATAATATCATTCGTTTAGCCACACGCAACAAATTCATATAAACAGTGATGAAGCTTTAGCTTTAAACAATTTCAAGCAGACAAATATCTTTCGACACTCTAAAGAGCTGTCAACCCAGAAACAAAATTGGAACACAATTACAAAAAACAAGCAAATTCAAAGTCAAGCCATCAAATGCAGAAAACTGCAAAGAAATAGAAAACTTTTAACAAAGCTACTAAAGTATTAATCCTGGAAACACTCAACCAAGAGGAAGTACAAAATCATAGCTCAATGTGACCAGACTCCAACCAGCAGAATATATGAAGCAACCAATACATTCAAGAAGATATAATAAAGCATGACCTAGATGATATGAAGTGAACAATACCATAAGTCATAACAGAAGTTGGAATGCATTTCTCAATAACCAGAATGTACATTGATAAAATGCACAATCAACAAAACACGGTATAACAGGGAACGCACCAAAAAAATCCCACTGACAACACACATCTCATTTACCATGTAAGAGTCAATAAAATGCATAGAGTTTAAAAGCATAAAAATAAATGATATAGAGAGCTAAGGCGTTCATTAGATAATGAAAATCAATAATAACATAAATAATAAAATAAGAAAATATACCTTCTTCTTGATACTTGTACCGGTGGCAGTGCTGCCTTCGGATTTCTCAGCCTCAGCTTTGAGGTCCACCTTCAAGTCCTCCACTATGCTCTTGCTCTCCAGATCCCAGATCTTGATGCTATGTTCTGTAGCTGCACATAGCCAATACCTGTTAGGACTGAAACACAGAGCATGGATGACTGCACCAGCATCAAGATTGTAAAGCCTCTTTCCCTCTGCCAAATCCCAGAGCAAAATCACTCCATCTTTCCCACCACTTGCGCACAAAGACCCATCAGGCGACACAGCAACAGTGTTAACATAACCATTATGCCCTGCCAAAGTGCATCGCAGCTTACAGTTAGTCAAATTCCAAACCTTCACAGTTCGGTCCCATGAAGCAGAAACAATAGTAGGCTGATGGGTATTAGGGCTGAAACGAACACAGCTAACCCAATCACTATGAGCATCACCATCCTGAATTGTGTACTTGCACTCTCCAAGAGTATTCCACAACTTAATCGTACGGTCACGAGAGGCCGATACGATTTGACGATTATCAATCGAGAATGCAACAGATAGTACATCCTTAGTATGGCCTACAAAACGACGAGCAGAAACGCCAGCAGCAAGATCCCAAAGACGGAGTTCGCCGTCCCAGGAGCCGGAAAGAGCAAACTGACCATCCGAAGACAGAACAACATCCTGGACAAAGTGAGAATGACCGGTGAGGCGGCGGCGGGGGACACCGTAGGTTTTCTCTTCCTTGGTGAGGTGCCAGAGGATGATTGACTTGTCCCGAGAAGAGGTGACAATCATGTCAGAGTTGTCGATGGGGGTGGCGATGGCCGTTACCTGATCGGTGTGGGCTCTCATAGTGCCGCGAAGAACTAAACCCTCAACCGCCATTGTTGTTCTTTAGGGTTTGCTCTAAGAATTGAGATAGAGATAGAAGGGCTAAGTGGCACAGAGAGACTTAGAGAGCGAAACGACTCAAACGTTGAGTATTTATAGTGTGCAAAGGAAAATTAGGGTTTTGGCATTCGGCTTTTTTGAGTTTTATTTATTAGGGTTTGGAGAAACAGTTACTTGGACAAAGCTAGAGAAATGGTTTGTCTTCAGTTTTGGGCCAATATGGGCTTGCTTGTTTCAACGAGCCCAATCAAAATTTTAATTTTTTTCTTTCATTTTTTTAGCATATAACGTATCAAATTTGTAATTTGATTAAAAAAAAATTTTTAGATGAATTTTTGTTCAAATAATAATAAAAAATAACAATGATTTTAGAAATTCCTGTTATAAAATTATTATTGTTATTATTAAATAATTGGTAAAATGGAATTAAAATTTGATACTACGAATTAAGTTCCTTTCTACAAAAAATTTTGAAAAACTAAATTCTATATTGATAATTTTTTAGCTAAATTTCAATTAAAATAAATTAATAAACTATCCAGATAATTTTTTTAATTTAATGTGACGAATCAAATTTCAGTTGTTATTATGAGATGGAAAATGATAATTTTAGTGCTTAAACTTTTTTATCATTATTATTTTCAAGTCTGGCCAAAAAATGTTTACAATGAACTTATTAAAATTTGCAATTAAGAAGGTGTTTGTATCAACTAATTCATGTAGCTAATAGTTGTTAGTGATTCGTACTCGACAATTAGGTTGTAGGTGTTTGGTAAACTTTTCAATCGATTATGTTTTGGCAATTTTTCATATCAATTGGTAGATGTTTATATTTACTTATTCGGACTTTATTGGCCACTTAAAAATAATTCTTAGTGTTTTTTTTTTTTTCAAATTAATATTTTTTTAATGATTATTTCATTTACAGTTATTTAAAAATAAAAAATTAAGTGATTTCCAGCGGTTCGTGCAGCTATACAGTATTTGATATTTTATTTAAAGTGTAAGGTACATGCATGAGTAAAATTGCTAAAAAAATTAAAGTGAATACAATACATGGACATTATGATTTACATACATTACATATAACTGAAAATTTTATTCTAATTATGAGCAAATTATTCATACAATAAACTTGAAAGAAATGTTATTATAGTGTTTAGTGTGGCTGATTGAAACAGTGAAAGCATACTATTATATGCAAGGGAGAAAAAATTATTTAGAATTTATATCCCTTCGAAGTAATAAATTGAAGTATAAAAATATATATCATCCTATAAAGAAAAAAAAAAACAGTATTTACCATCTTATCTTATTATTTCAGAGTCATTGATTGGCTGAGAGATGCAAATTTTATCTAAGTGCAATATGAATTGTGACTTTAATCTAAGTGCAAGCATTTCATTTTTATTTCTTTTTTTTTTTTTTTTTTTTTTTTTTTTTTGTAAGATATGCTTTTAAGTCCATTAATTACACATAAAGATACAAGCAGACAAGTAATGAGACACTATTTTTTTTACAGAAATTACTTCGCTTCTTCTGCATTGATATAATCATCATTGTATGGTTATTTTTCATTTTTGTTGGTTAGGAAGATACACCTGAACCGGCGCAAAACCCTTTCCAAAAACAATTTCGATTCAAAGCACTGAAATTAGTGTCTATGCTATAACTCCATCATTCTCCAAGACCATTGTCAGAATCATTGTTCAAAACAGAGATCATCAATCTTTGATGCCACTAATCAAAATTTTTCCATGGAACTGATGAAATATTCAAGACATTATGCTCCACTCCGTGCTCGAGGGTCTCGGCCAAGAGGAATCATGAGATCCTTCATAACCTCATATTCTTCTGCACTTATCTGGGCACCATCCAACACCTATTTGGCCAACAACACCAGAAATAAGTTCCATTCCAAAAGGGTAATAAGTTCCCCAGATTTCAAAATTTATATAATCACAAGTCTTAAAAGGATGATCTGATGCAAACCTATCAACATAGTCTCTAAAGCAACGAATTCTAATGTCCCATCTATGCAAGTAAACATTAAAATATCATTCTAATATCCCATTCGATTTTCAATCTTGATATTTTAACAGGAATTAAACCAAACATAAATATCTAGAGTCTCACCTGGTGAAGCACCATCCTCCTATTAGTCATGTATGAAGTAAGTGCAGGAATCCTGCACACAGAGAGAGCTTCAATAAAGAGAAAAGCTGTGACTTGCCACTGTTTCATTCTGAATGGGGGAAGTGCATCAACAAAAGACATCGTATCCAACAAGCGCCCCTGCATTAAAAATTTCTCAGGTCAGTTTGCAATCAAAAGCAATTGTTTCTATCAAGTTTGTGGAAGAGAAATCAATAAACTGTATAAAAGCTTCTCAGGGCACACCTGTTGAAAATTATAACAAATTGATAGGCACAGCACAAGCATAACAGCTTACCAGTTAAAGCCGTGTTTTCATAACTAAAGACGCATGATATTTCAACATGGTTTTAGCGAGAGAATAATTTACTAAAAGAACTTGCAAACAATGATGAGCTGATGATAGTAAGAAGCAATTAAAGGAAATGTAGAACATGACTTGGGTAAGGAAAGGAAGCCCACTCCAACACCTATATTATTTAACAGCATGAAACTTCATCACCCATAAAATCTAATAATATTATCATGGAAATTATATGCTGGAAAGGGAAAACAGATATGGGATAACAAATTATGAAGGCTAGCAGATCACAAGCAATGATGGGAATAATGCATTTTGGTTCCAAAGATTTTGCTTTTTGAGGACCAGGAATAATTAAGATACGGTCCAATAGAATTAAAATATTTGGAATACGATCCAATAGAATTAAAAAATTGGAATCTTGATAACCAAAACTAGAACTTATCTTTTGCCTTTTTAGTTTTACTTTTAAGGTACGCATTACTACAAGTCCCTTGACATAATACTCATTGCAACAAAAGAATAGTTCCAAGAAAAAGTACCGCTCCTTGCTCCAGTGTAGATATTGGTATTGGCAGCCTGAGATCAGCAACAACTCCAGGAAAAGCCCGAGAAAGACAACCCTCAACAGTAAGCTTGATTTCAGAAGAACGACCATCTCTCAAGACAATCTTTTGAGGGTACTCCCTCCCATTAACAGATAAATAATCTTCATGGGCAGTTTCATCTCTTCCATATATAAAAGCCAAGGAAGATGAAGTTACCCAAGCAAATAGTGCCATCCACATTGTTGCAAAAGGGGATAACTGAAACAGATAGGGTAAGTATAAATCTAAATGGTGGACTTACACACAAACAGTTTTAAACTCAATTACAGACTTACCATCAAACTAAATCCCTCCGGAGGAGCATCATACCATGAATCCTCGGAATCAAACAAATCAGATTGTTCAACAGCAGGTTTTGCTGGCCACTTAAGAGAAGCAGATTCTCGTTCAAGCATATCAGCAATATCCGTGGAATCCCCAGGAGCCAAATGATGTGGTTGTGGTAATACGATGACTCCAGCTTCAGACACTGAATATATATGCCAAGATACGTGAGGAACATGAAGATTTAGATAAAACAATCCTTAAATTATGTGTATAAACAGATAATTTAATTGTGATAATGACCGACATGAACCATAATCCCCCAATTCTGAAAGTTTCCTCTGAAGTACACTTGCACCTCTTCAGTTTAAAAAATATGCTTACGAACTCATTATAATTTCATGAACCAGACTCTTTTATAATAATAAACCTAAGTGGCAAAAATATTAAATATTCTAAAAGCATATCAATTAAAAAGTAGCTGAGTTTTAAAATCAAAGAATTAGAATTTTATAATTCTGAACCCCCAGACCAAACTATTGTGCCCTTAATAAAATTAAGGAATTAGAGTGCACGTTTTCAAAACAAGTGGGATGCAAGTGTATTTTATGCAAAACCTCACTTTGCATTTGTAATTAACAACAATAAATGTGAACAGAATCATACTAGCATCATTAACATCAGCATCTCCAGATGCAACAGCTTCTGCCGCCTGGCTCAATGCTATTGCACAGGCTTCCGCTGATTCAAAACGCAACATGTTATCATTATTGTTCTCCAAACTGTCTAAAATCTCAAGACCAGACTTTGTATCTTCCATTTCTCTAACCTCACAAAGATTTCTACTTTTAGCGTTATCAAATTTCTCATCAGCCCAAGTAACAGAATGAACAGATTTCTTTGCACCAGAAGGTTTAAGAGAGGGTTTGAGCATAGATTCACTTAAATTAGCTGCTTGCTTGGCTCCCGATTTCTCTTCAGGTTCAGCATTATTCATACTGGAACCGGTTTGAGAGTAATTTGAAGCTGAAAGCAGGTCTTTATCACTAAGTTCTTCTTTAATGATTTGTTTACTCCTCCCTCCTTTCGATTTTCTTGATGTCTTAACAAAAGCATGCTTTCCAGGAGAAGACGACTGAGCCTCTGAGCCTTTGTGAGTTTCTTTCCCCCTTTGTTCTTGTAATTTCATATCAGAGCCAGTGCTAATTGAACCAGAGGGAGCTTTTGAAATGCTGTACTCATCTTTAGTTATTATAGTGCTCATAAAATCCATGTCATTAAAGAAACATTCTTGCTTATTGACTGGTTTGGTACTGATAGCTTTTGATGCTGCAACATATAATTCAAGCTCACTTAGGTATATCAAGATAAAATAATTTCAAGAAACATTGTCATCAGGAAAACAAAAAGTTAACAATGCAGGGGAAACTTTTATCATTTATTATTATTTTTTGGAAAAGAATCATTTTTCATAACAAG
Organism: Jatropha curcas; assembly: GCF_041381405.1. Lineage (NCBI taxonomy): Eukaryota > Viridiplantae > Streptophyta > Magnoliopsida > Malpighiales > Euphorbiaceae > Jatropha > Jatropha curcas. Next base: position 8,240,311 of record NC_143158.1, on the reverse strand, counting down.
AGGACCAATGACAGAACTTTTGATACCTTCTTTGGGATTTTTGAATGATGAACCCTTGAAGTCACGATCTCTTTGTGGAACATAGCCTTCAATTGCATTTGATGGACCAATCCACTCTTCCAATGATACCTCACCCACATTACTTTCTATCTTCTCTTGAATCTTCAAATTAGATAACCCTAAGTCCCCATTTTCTACCAAATTTTTCGAATCCAAGCTCAAATTATTGAACATCCTTAAGATCTCATCAAGTTTCATTGGATTTAAAACTGAGCATCTCTCTTCTTGTAAGCTGCCTGCAAAAGCTCGACTATTAACAATGCAACTGGAAGAGCAATACATGTATGTCTCATGTAGATCGTAAACCTTATGCTCTTTCAACGAAATGCGATATCGGCCCTTGTAAGGACGATCCAATGGCAGGGAATTGTTGCAAAGCGGATAACCACACAGGTTTGCTATTGATCGCTCTGTAACAACATCTTCGTAGTCACTACGAGACATCAAAGATCCAGCTGTAAATAGCTGATCTTCATTTTTAATGCCTTCAAGAAGGGAAAGTTGGAGCTTATGAACAGTGTCTTTAACAGAAATTGATTGATCCTTTGCCATTGGAGAAGATCTTATGAAGAACAGATGACAGTTGACTGTATTGACGAGTTAACCTTGACTGAGCTGCTAGAATAGCATAACATCAGAATTGCAAGCAAGCAAAACAAACAATAATTGCATTGCTAAATCATGCCATATAGAAAAAAAAAAAAAAAAAAGAACATTTCCATCTGGATGATCCAAATATTTGAAACGGATATGAAAATCACAATTGAATGTCATCACCTGCAGAGACAATCGATTTCAATTAAAGCTGTAAAACAAATTTTTATCAATAATTCAGAGACATCATATGCAATTTTTTAGAAATAAACAGCTATATCAGAACCAAGCTATGCACAAGTGATAAGGCTAAAAAATTGAAAGAAAGCAAGTAAATTCTTAAGGAACTATATATACAATATCATACAAGAGATAAACCACAAAACGGAGGCCAAAGTTTTGCAAGCAGGCGTGTAGAAAGAAAAATAAAGTAAGTGAATAACTTTAATGCAGACTCATAGGAATTTATCAAAGCGGGCTTGTAGAAGCCAATGTTTGTATATGGTGATTGACAATATAGAGTTCCTTAAAAAGCCAAAGACAAGGCTATTTGAAAAACAAACTCATTATTAGCATAAAATCATCCATCTCTCTTTCTCCATGAAAGAGTTTATTCTACTAACACAAGACATAATCTGCATTAATTTCTCACAAAAGAAATCACTAAAGTTATAGAAAAGAAAAGACTCACTTATGTCACTGAATTAATATGGAATGAAAGTAATAGTTGATTTACTTGCAATTTATCTTAACTTCATTATTCCATAACTTCATATTTTTTACAAACTTATTATTAGCATAAATCATTTGTCTCTCTTTCTCCATGAAAGAGTGTATTTTACAAACACAAGACATAATCTGCGATAATTTCTCACAAACGAAATTGTTAAAGTTATAGAAAAGAAAAGACTCACTTATGTCACTGAACTAATATAGAATGAAAGTAATATTGAATGCAAGTAATAGTTGATTTACATGCAATTTATCTCAACATCATTACCCCATAACTTCATATTTATCTTCACTAACAACGAAAGCAGAAGTATAATTCATACTTTTGCCCTCCAATCGGTTCACAACTACAATTAAATCCAGTCAACAATATTTTCAACTAACGAATACTTACAAAACTGAAAACTCAGATGGTTAACGATAAATCCTTCATTATAAATATACAATTATTGGAAGTTAATGGCAATTGATAACCAAAAGACAGGTTTTGCACAATCTAATGCATTACTTCGTAATGGCCACTACTACCTCACCGATAATGTTTGGTGTGGGATTTGTCTATACACAATAAAATGCTGCCTTTCAAAGGCTTATTATAATTAAAGGATTACCAATTGGTTGAGTAACTTTATAAATATTAGTCCTATAATTAATAATTTCTGATACCAAAATGAACAAACAAATCTTTCATAGAAGCTGCAGCCCTCAATACTTTTAGGTATGAATAATACTCAATACTACTCACATTACTATGGGATAAAAACAACTCTTATTTCAATTCTGGTTTCCTGTAGCAGCTGAAGGATTAAACCTTCATTAATACTAATTTACTAAAACAAATTGGTAATTATTTCACTTCCATCCTCACTCCGGCAGAGTCTCCCCTAAAAATTCAATCATCTACCTATTAAATTTACAGAAAACAATATAGAAAAATCATTTTGGCCGTCCAATGGCCTAATCAATCTCAATAAGAAATCCATCCGCCAATAATTCATCAATAACTCACATTTAAATTCAAGCAGCCAAATCAAATAATAACATTAATGTAGATGCTCCATTACCTTGCCACTGATTAGCTAAGATTTATAACAAGCAAATTGTATCTCACTTCGGTTCACCACCCGAGCATGGCCATTAATCAATCATTCAATTATCATGCTATCTTATATAATTAACCTTATATTTTCAATACTTCTAAAACTATAACTAGTAAATAAACTATAAATTAAATAGTTAAGGTTTAAATTCAATAACTAAAGTTGTCACCTTATAAATGATTGTCCCATATCGAATCTCTTTCAATTTTATGCTTTACAGAACCAACTTTGATTATAGCCCTTTGCTTACATTCCTCCCCTACCAATAGAGCTATAGTTTATGCTAAACAATTTACAAATGACTACATCTAATAACTAAGTATTGGCATAATGACCCTTTTTGTACATGATTTTTAAGGTTCTAAATTGATTCTTAAAATGCCATTCCACCCTTGAATTGCTATTCAACATGTGCTTATAACTAAACAACTCACATTTCAACTTCTAGGCACTATTTACTAAGATCTTACAAGTTCTTAATTATTTTTTGATTAAAAGGGGTCAATTGCCAACACAACTACTTAGAAATTCTAAGATTGGATCATTTATTAGTTCATCAAAAAATTAGGAATCAACATAAAAGTGAAACGAATCATCTAGCTATGGCTGGTTTCAATTCAAATCGTAGCAAAACCCCTTCATAGTTGCTGCCATCACAAGAAACTTTCAATTTCTCCACCAAAGTTCACAAGGTATATATTGAAATGACCAAAATCTCTCTAGAACAACTATGGTATTTATTTTCATAATGACTCAGTAATCTAGTTGGATTTTAGCATAAATAGGTTTTAGGAACCCTAACCTTATGGTTCGATATTTTTTCGCAATAGAACACAAAACTGATTGCAAAGATTGGTATAAGAGGAAGGGTAAGGCCGTCCTTGACTCATCTAGTGCACTAAAACTCGCGGGCGGAGGCGTTGGTGGCCGGAGTCGCGAACTGCCCTCCTCTCGCTTGTCCTTTCGCGCAATAGAGGGTCAAACAGAGCAGAATGATTAAGAAAATATAAGGGTAGAGTCACAAAAAGTGACCGGAGGTGGTGGTCGCCTGTTGATTGGCCAGAGGTGGTGGCGCTAGTAACCGGGAGCGGGCTGGGGTTCATGGAGAATTAAGAGCGATCAAAGATCGCTTGAAGGAAGAAGAACGAAGAGGATTGTTGATGATTTTTGGTTCGGTTCGTATTAATTAAGCAATATCGGTTTGATTCGTCAAAAAGTTCTAGATTTAATTTATCCCTCCTCGTCTGATTCAAGTTCATTTCGTCTCATGGTTTTCTCTAGGCCTTTCCTTGGGCTGGGTTGGTTTAGAGTGGTTTTTGGGTTGGTTTTGGTACTTAGCTTGTATGTCACACCGGGGCACAGTTGGGATTGGGCAAAGTTTGAAAGCTTTATCTCTAATTCTACTAAGCTTTCTATTGCAGCTATTGAGCGACCTTACCTTGGTGCAGGGATTGACTCTTTTTTTTGGCATCCGTCGGCTTCGGGAAACTTCACTGTGAGATCTGCTTATGAGTCTCTTACCGCCCCTACATCGCCTTCTCCTAATCTCAACTGGAAGCTGATTTGGAAGTGGTCAAGCCCTGAGAGAGTTAAAATGTTTCTTTGGACTGTTCTCCATGGTGGGTTACTGACTAATGTTGAGAGGCAACATTGGCATTTGGCTGTTAATTCTTTGTGTCCTTTATGCTCTATGGCGCCTGAGTCACTTTTTCATTTGTTGCGGGACTGTGTTGTGGATAAAGTTGTTTGGTGTAGGTTTATACCAGTGAGCATAAGCAATGAATTTTTTTAGCCTCCTTTTAATTTCAAGAATTGGTTTCTAAGGAATTTAGGTGTTCGTAATGAGATGGTAGAAGGGGTTCCTTAGCCTGTGTTCTTTGGGATTCTTTGCTGAAAATTTTGGAAATATAGGAATCAAGTGGTGTTCAAGGGAGCCACTATTAGTGTTGATTGTTTGGTCAAGGATGGTGTGGCTTTTGTTGGTCATGTTCCTGATGTTTATCAGAAGGTGCTGGTTTCGACTCACTTGGCTTCAAATTCTTCTATCACGTTGGCTTCCTCCCTGTTGGAAAAAAATTACGCAAAATCCCTAATAAGTCAGAAAATAACACACAATTTGATAACGAAATTCGGCCAATCTTGCCTACGTCTCCAGACTGCCACATATCTTTTATAGGAGAAAAATAAATAAAGTGTTTACATACACTCACAACCCTCTTTCAAGAATACACGAAAAATTAAGCTTAATTTTTCTTCTTGAATAATCACTCTATTTTTCTCTCTCACAATTGCTCTCTCACAATTGATCTCACTCTCTCTGTCTTGTTTGGTGTATTAAACGGAGGCAAATCCTCTCCTATTTATAGGAGAGAAATATGAGAGAGCCGTGTATAACTCATTCACGGTTTTCCATCTTTGTCAAAGTTGCTTGCCAACTTTCAACTAATTTTTTTTCCTTTTCATCACGTGTGTGGGTACACCTAACTTTGATAATCTCCCACTTGAAGACTGATTTCAATCTGTCTTCACACATTAATTTTGCGGCAATCTTCTCTGGTCTGTTATTCTAACAGGCCAACTGAAGTCGAGCACAACTTCAGTTTGTCAATGGTCACCGCTTTTGTTAACATGTCAGCTGGATTCTTGTTTCCTTGAATCTTCTCTAACTTTAGCACATCATTCTCAAGCAGAGACCTGATGAAATGATATCGAAGACCAATGTGTTTTGTTCTAGAATGGAATGTTGAATTCTTTGCCAAATGTATTGCACTCTGACTATCACTATACAAAATATTCTTTTTCCGCATGAATCCCAACTCTGTTAACAAGCCTTGAAGCCATATCATCTCTTTGCTGGCTTATGTCACTGCGACATACTCAGCTTCTGTGGTGGATAGGGCTACAATCTTTTGTACCTGTGACATCCAACAAACAGCTGTAGTACCAACAGTGAAAATATAACATGTGGTGCTTCTTCGGTGATCAATGTCGCCTCCATAGTCGGCATCTACATAACCTTGTACTTTTAGTTCTCCTTTACCAAAGTACAAACACTTCTCAGTAGTGCCTCGTAGATACCTCAAAATCCACTTTACCGCTTCCCAATGAGTTTTCCCTGGTTTTGACATATACCTGCTAACAACTCCCACTGCATGGCCAATATCTGGTCTCGTACAGACCATCGCATACATCAAACTTCCTATGGCTGAAGCATAAGGAATTTTGGCCATGTCTTTTCTCTCTTCTTCCGTCTGAGGGGACTGGTCTTTGGATAGGCGAAAATGGCTAGCCAAGGGTGTGCTGACCGGCTTAGCTTCGTTCATATTGAATCTTTGCAATACACGATTGATGTACTCCGCTTGAGATAATTGCAACACCTGTTTTTGCTTATCTCTCGTAATTTGCATTCCAAGAATCTTTTTCGCTAGACCCAAGTCCTTCATGTCAAATTCTTTTGACAATTGCTTCTTCAAGTTTTTGATTTCGTTTATATCTGGTCCTGCTACTAACATATCATCGACATAAAGTAACAGAATGATATAACTAGTCTTAAACCTTTTGAAGTAGCAACAGTGGTCGGCATTGCACCTCTGGAAACCTTCTCTGTGCATGAAGCCGTCAAATTTTCTGTACCACTGTCTTGGGGCTTGCTTTAAGCCATACAAGCTCTTCTTGAGTTTGCACACCATATTCTCTTTTCCTTTTTCTGAGAATCCTTCTGGCTGGTACATGTATATCTCCTTATCCAAGTCTCCGTGAAGAAACGCTGTCTTTACGTCCAACTGCTCAAGGTACAGCCCTTCACTAGCAACAATACTCAACACAGACCTGATAGTATTGAGTTTTACAACTGGTGCAAATATTTCGGTGTAGTCAACTCCTTCCTTTTGCTTGGAACCATCATGTTCCTCTTTCACTCGATACACCCATTTGTTGTGAAGTGCCTTCTTTCCCACCGGTAACTCAGCTAGTTCCCATGTTTGATTGGAGATTAAAGACTTTATTTCATCTTTCATGGCAAGCTCCCACTTGCTGGCATCTTCCGTTTGACATGCTTCCTCAAAGCATTTAGGTTCTCCTCCATCTGTTAATAACAAATAATTCACATATTTTCTGTTAGGCTTTGGAGGACGTTCAGACCTTCTTAAAGCTTTTGGAGGAGAAGTTTGTGGTGTGTCGGTTGATTCCTCTGATTGAGGATCTTCAACTAACTCATTCGACAGACTTTCTAGGATATCATCCACTTCTACAAACACTGGCCCACTCTGCTCTGAGTCGCTGGCAACTGTGTTATGTCTGTTCTTGTACATCATTCTTTCATTGAAAACCACATCTCTACTGCGGATCACTTTCTTATTTTCTTCATCCCAGAGGCGATATCCAAACTCATTTCCGCCATAGCCGATGAAAATGCATTTCTTAGATTTGGGATCAAGCTTATTCCTACCATGATCACTTATATGCACATATGCTACACAATCGAAAACTCTTAGGTGTGAGAGTTTTACTTCTTTTCCACTCCATACCTCTTCTGGTATTTTGTGCTCCAATGGTACCGATGGACCTCGGTTGATCAAGTAAGCTGCTGTGTTGACTGCTTCTGCCCAGAACTGCTTTGGTAAGCCTGATTGTACACGTAAGCTTCTGGCTCTTTCTGTCAACGTTCGATTCATGCGCTCAGCTACACCATTGTGTTGAGGTGTGCCTGGCACGGTTCTCTCCATCTTAATTCCATGCTCATAGCAGAACTTCTTGAATCTGGTGTCTTCATATTCACCACCATTGTCGGTTCTGAGCTTTTTGATTTTCAATCCTGTCTCATTTTCAACCATAGCTTTCCAAATTTTGAAAGCATCAAATACTTCTGACTTATATTTTAGAAAGTAAACCCATACTTTCCGAGAGTGATTATCAATAAAAGTCACAAAGTAGTGTTTCCCACCAATGGATGAGACAGTAGTTGGTCCCCACACATCGGAGTGAACAAGCTCAAGTTTCTCCTTCTTTGGGGTTCTTCTATTTGTCTGAAAGCTGACTCTTTTCTGCTTTCCAAATATGCAGTCTTCACACATGTCAATTTCAATTGACTGAAGACCTGGTAGTTTTCCCTGTGAGTGTAGAATCTTCATTCCTTTCATACTCATATGGCCAAGCCTCTGATGCCATATATTGGGAGTTTCACTGTTTGCTGCAACAGCAATGAAATAGCTTGCTCCTCCTGTGCTGTAAAGAGTACCACTCTTACTTCCACGAGCAACCATCATTGCATCCTTTGTAATCTTCCAATTATCGCCATGGAAGGTTGTTGTGTAGCCGTCGCTGGCTAACTGGCCTACTGAGATTAAGTTCTTTCTCAGGTCAGGAATATGTCTGACATCCTTCAACTCCCATGTAGACCCGTTCAACTTAATCTTCACAACTCCTTTACCAACAATATTACATGGTTGGTCATTACCAAGGTATACTTTTCCAAAGTTTCCGGGGGCATACCTTTCAAGGAGTTCTTTTTGTGAAGTTGCATGAAATGACGCACCGGAGTCTAAAACCCAAGATTCCTGTTTGCTCTCCAAAGAGCATATAAGTGCATCATCTTCTCCTAAGGTGGAAGCAACATTTGCTTCTAACTTCCCTTCCTGGTGCTTAGGTGCATTCTTGCACTGATTTTTGTAGTGACCAGTTTTTCCACAATTCCAACATTCAATGGTCTTTGTGCTATTGAAATTGCTAGGATTCCTGGATTTGGACCTCCTGTCCTTTGATTTGCCTCGGTAGTTCGATCTACTGCGTCCATTCCCTCTGGTTGAATTTTTCCTCTCGATTCTGTATGCAAGATTGAAGAAGTTGAAGGTTCACCTGACTCTCTCCGTCGGATCTCTTCACTGAGAACTAGGTCACGAACATCATCAAATTTTAACTTCTTACTTCCGGACGAGCTACTCACAGCTGTAACAGTAGCATTCCAACTTTCTGGTAGGGAAGACAAAAGTATCAATGCTCGTACCTCTTCATCAAATTCAATTCCAACTGAACTCAATTGGGTTGTCACTGTATTGAGTTCATTAAGATGTTGGGCCACAAATGCGCTTTCCGTCATTCGTAGATTGAATAACCGTCTCATCAAGTGAACTTTGTTTGCGGCCGATGGCTTTTCGTACATATTGGAAAGAGCCGCCACAAGACCCGCCGTGGTATTTTCTTTTGCTATGTTGAAGGCAACATTTCGGGAGAGGGTTAAACGAATAACCCCGAGTGCTTGTCTATCTAGAAGATTCCAATCTTCTTCCTTCATAGCCTCTGGCTTTATTCCAGAGAGAGGTTTGAAAAGACCTTTCTGATACAGATAATCCTATATCTGCATTTTCCAAAAGCCAAAATCTACACCGTTGAATTTTTCAATTTTCGACTTTCCTTCATCTGCAGCCATTGCTCCCACTCGAGTCTAACTCCGCCTTGATTGTTAGTATACGTGAATAGTAACCGTACACGTGAATATTACTATGCGTGAATAGTAATCGTACACGTAAATAGTAATCGTATACGTGAATAGTACTATGTCTGAATAGTGCTGGGATTAAGAGTCACGGGCTCAGCAACAGTACCGCTAACAGTACTGTTCACACCAACTTTGAGTTACTGTTTTACTATTCACCACTAAGTCGATTCTGCAACGACTTTCCGAGCGAACAACACCGATAGACTCGTCGTAATCTACTCGTCGTCGTGGTATATTTATTTTCAAAGTATATCCACGAATCCGATACCACAATCTGACCGGCTGGACCTGCCAAAACCTTCGGCTCTGATACCAGTTGTTGGGCATCAGCTCTGATACCACTTGTTAGGCATCAGCTCTGATACCAGTTGTTGGGAAAAAATTACGCAAAATTCTTAATAAGTCAGAAAATAACACACAATTTGATAACGGAGTTCGGCCAATCATGCCTACATCTCCGGACTGCCACAGATCTTTTATAGGAGAAAAATAAATAAAATGTTTACATACACTCACAACCCTCTTTCAAGAATATCCGAAAAATTAAGCTTAATTTTTCTTCTTGAATAATCACTCTGTTTTTCTCTCTCACAATTGCTCTCTCACAATTGATCTCACTCTCTCTGTCTTGTTTGGTGTGTTAAACGGAGGCAAATCCTCTCCTATAAATAGAAGAAGAAGATGAGAGAGCCGTGTATAACTCATTCACGGTTCTCCATCTTTGTCAAAGTTGCTTGCCAACTTTCAACTATTTTTTTTTTTCTTTTCATCACGTGTGTGGGTACACCTAACTTTGACAGTCCCCCCTTCTAATTGGTTTGAACTTAATATTGATGGAGCTGTTAAGGGCAGGGGTCAGTTAGCTTTAAGGCGGTGGTTTGATTTGTGACAGCACAAGTCATTGGGTCCATGGCTTTGTTGGGAATTGGGGGAGGTGTTATGTAATGATGGCTGAGTTAAGAGCTTTGTATTATGGTGTTAAGCTTACTAAGAATCTTAGAGTTTCTAAGTTGCTGGTGGAGTGAGATAACAAGCTTGTCGTTGATTGGATTACTTCAGCCGCAGTCCTCTTAATCATTGTAAGGGGCTGGTTAACATGGTTAAGACTCTTTTGGACTTCAGCTGGGACGTAAGGGTTAGTCACATTTATCGCAAGTGTAACTTCAATGCTGATTGACTAGTAATGTGGGCTGCATCTTTTCCTCTTGGTTGTCGTCTACTTTTTATGCCTCCTACTGGTTTGGTTAGTTTTATTAATTATGATATTCTTGGTGTCGCTTATAGTAGATTGCCTAGTTTGTCTTGAGGCTTGGCTCCCCTTAATGTACCAAAAAAATTCAAAAATTTCAGAGTCCTATATATTTATTTAAAAAAATTTTTTTAGAAGAATTTATTTACAATTAAATTCAAAGGTCTAATTATTTTTATATTTATTTTAAATTTTAGTTTTTAATGAATACATCCAATTAAATCATAGAAAAATTAAATAAAATTTCATAAATTCCAAAAAAAAAAAAAAAAATGTTCAATAAAAAGAGAGCTCTTGAATTTCTTCATCATTTCATCTTTAATATAGAAAAACTGAAAATGAAAATGGTAGCAAATATACCCAAATAGCCATTTTTTATTAATTCAAACTTAGATAGCATATGTTTTTGATTAAGATTTCAGTTGAAAAAGGATAAAAATTTTATATCATATTAGTCAAATACAATAATGTGTAAATAGTCCAAAAAAGTGTACACCATCATCTCCCAAAAAAATATCAAAGAGAAAAAATATATGTAAAAATTTTTATTTTAATTTCATTGTATTTAACTAATAGAGTCTAATAGTAAAGTTTTGTAATAAAAGAATTTTTTAAAATCTGAAAGATTTCATAAAAATAATTTTAATCTAAATTCTTTGGATTTTTTTTTTCATGTTTATTGAATAATAAATTTCATAATTATGGTCTTATCAATTATTATTGGTGTTTATTAAAATTTATTGGCGTTATACACTAAAATGTGCATTGTGATATATTTATCAAAACAAGAAAGTTTTTAATGATTATTAATGTTTATTTTGTATCGATATAAATATATGGAAGCAATTTGTAAGTAAAAGATAAATAATAATTTATTGATGATTCTAGTGGTCATACCAATAATTAATAATTATTGGTCAAGAATATAAATTATAACAATTAATAATTTTTATATGGAAATTAAAATAAATATACATGAAAGTAACTAAAAAGGGTAACTTTATAATAAATATTAGTATTTATTTTAAGTTTAAAATGAAAATATATAAGAGTGATTAAAGGAAAATAAGAGAAATAATAGTAAAATAATTTTTAAAAATAAAGAAGAAAAAGAAAAGAAGTTAGAAACTCTTGCTTTCCCATTTCTCTCTCCCCGTAATCACAGATTACGATTTACATTGCGCCACCGATTCCGACCACTGTCATCGACTATCGGACAGACCAACAACAAAAGCTCAATGATATGTCTTATTTTTATAGTGTTTTTAGTTTAATTTTTATTAGGATTTTTAGTGTTTTTAATTACTTTAACTAAGTTTTATTTAGATTTATTTATGTTTTTAATTAAGTTTCCCTGATACTTAGTAAGTTTGATTTGAAGGGTTTTTAGCAATAAAATAGACAAAATTTTCATCAAAGAAGGTTAGAGCTGAAATATGGAGATAAAAATTCAATATAACCAAGTCAGTATAGTACACGGCCTGACCGTGCCAGACGCCACGACCATGACTCCAAGAAAGCTGAAAATTCAAGTGGGCTGAATTTAACTATTTAGCCCATGTAGAATTAAAGCCTGAGCGTGTCTTGTGCATGGAGCTGCATGGAAATAATAGAAGACTTACTGTAAAAAAAGACTCCTAATTTGGAAGAAATACAACACAAAATCAATTTCCTATTCAAATAATATTTCTTCCTAATTAGGCTAACCAGTTTCTATTCGAATGCAAAGACACTCTATGAAGTGTATAGAAAGAGAGACTACAACAATCTGTATCTCTCTCTCTCTCTCTCTCTCTCATCTTGGATCTTAGTTCTTTGTTTTATTCTTTTCTTAGTTTTCTTTCTTTTAAGAATTCAAGCAATTAAGTTGGAGATCAAATTCAAGGAAGCGCTACAAGCCAATTGTCGACTAGTTTTTATTTCTAAACTTTTGTTTCTTGTTTTATTTTCAATATTCATGTTGATTATGGAAATATTTACAAGTTTATTGGGTTTTATTTAATTACTATGTTGAACTAAATTATCATACTAGGTATTTGATGTAGCTTAATTTTTATTCCAATTATAATATTAGATTTGCTTTTCCGTATTCAAAGTATAACTTATTATTGAAATTAATGGTTCGAGATAGAGTTTCTCTTCTGGATTGGTTTGTTTCATTAATCACTATCAGGAGAAGGATTTTTGATATGAAAATGTAATAAATTATATGGAAATCATAACTTGATGCTATATGATTTGACTCATGAGGGATTTTTATAAGTTAATGACTTTAGATTATGAATTCATAAACAAACTATAAAACTTAATGATTTAATTCATGTTTAATTGCGCTATTGGAAGATAAGTAATTAGATCAGGTTAAAATAGCTAACAATATATCATCGAGAGAGCTTGTTAGTGATTTAAGGTTGTTTCCCCTACTTGAACAATTAAAATTGATTATCAAACTAATAAAATAAATTGAATAGAATTAAATGAAGTCCAAATCCTAGTAGCTTTTAATCCTTGATTTCTTTTCATCAAATATTCTTGCTTGATTTCTTTTTATTCTCTTTTATTTGCTTTAATTTAAATTCTTAGATTATATTCTTCTTATTATCGTTTAAATAATAGTAAGTTAACACAATTTTAGTAGTTGGTATACAATTTTAGTAGTTAGTATACAATCTTTGTGCAATGATACTCTGCTCACTCTTTATTACCTGTTTGCGATTTGGTGCACTTGCGAAAAGCTTGTCACTCAATGAGAGGAGCTCACTGGTGGACTTGGATTGCGAGATTGAAGCTTGTAACGACGAGAATTGTGACTAGGAACCTTGCAACGCCGACCAATGACATTTTCGGTGATTCTCGTCGTTCTCGGAGAGTTGAGGCGACGGAAGGAGGTCAGATTGACTCCTTGTAACCGGGTGAGTATTTTCCCCAAATCAATCGATGATATTGATGGAAATCAGAGAGATCGCCATGAGCGGCGGCGTTATTAGCGGCTGTCAGCCTGATTCTGGTTGAAGGGCACAGGAACTCAATGAACTGAGGCCAAAATCGAACTCGCCTCTAAATTTCAAGTGGATTAGTGTGAGCTTTGTCCAATTCTGGCTAAAAATGATTTTTCGGCCACCGTGTACAATGGCCGACAGCGATGCTCTGGTGACAAGTCGGCGAGACCCCAGGAGGCAAAAACATGGGTTTCGCGTAGCGAACTTGAAATTGAAATTCGAGTTATGATCATTTCTATGAAGAGAGGTTTAGAAAATAAGTCAATAAATAGAGGAGAAAGGCTAGGAGAGCCTTCCAACACAGGTTAGTGTAATACCCCTTTCTTACTTTGTTTAAAATCAAAATGTATTTGATTTCACGTTTAATTTCATAAAGTGATTTATGATCAAAAAGGAAATTATTGAAATAAAAGTTTTATGGATTTTGAAAGGAAAGGAACATAATTAGATATCTTATGATTTTTAATGATTTTTAAAAGTTAAATTGAAAGTTATTTATATGAGAAAGGAGGATGTTGACCAATTGTTATCTGTAGTATGAGGGGCGACCATAAATGAATATTTTAGCAGTGTTTGTGGAAATGGATTGTTGCTCAATGTGTTTTCAATTATGTTAAAATATGAATTGATTTATAGTCCCGCAGTAGCTGATAGACATGGTTATTGCCATACCGATATCACTTCATTTATTAAAGTTGATATTATGACTGATATGAAAATGAATGATAAGTAATGATTTCTCTTAGATGAGTTTAAGATTATCCCTCTTCTGTTGAGATATAAATCATAAATTGAGGTTGAGACAGTGAGCTCATAGGACAGTGAAGCCCTTTCGGATTAAGTTTATTTAAGTTGTTGAGACTAAATTGGTTATTGTCAAGATTCTTGAATTGATGCTTTTTCTATAATTATGATAATTTGTAACCATTTTCACACAAAGATAGTTATCGATTTTTGAGCAAAGAGTTTCTATCACTATTATTCATATACTTTCTTACTAAACTCTTTACTGAGTTGAAATAAAGACTAATTTTCAAGAAAGATTAAATGAAAAGGATTCTCGTATAAAGCTTTATTTAAAGTCATGGTTAACATTAGAAAAATATGAATTTACACTTCATTTCATATGTATACGCCACTAAGTAATTTGCTTAACGATAGTGTTTTCTATACTACCGCAGGGAAAGGAAAGGAGATAGCATGAGAGTGAAATATGGGTAGTGAAATATGTTGACTTATTTGATGAAACAAAAAAAAAAAAAAATGAGGTGTTTTCATGTTTTAAATCTTTTCATAAAATGATCAACACACAATTTAAGGCTAAAGTTAAGATTCTATAAAATAATAAATATATGGATAGTGATAAGACTATAATATAGAAGTTAAACTTTATGTGTTGATGTAGAATTCTTATTCACCATTAGATTTAAAATTTTAATTATGAACCATTAGATCTAAAGTTAACTTGTTAAACTACAAAATAGGTAATAAAAAATAAAGTATTTATTTTTATTTGTAACTAAAGTTTTATTATTAAATATGAAAAAAATATTTAAAAATATTTGATAATTAAACTGGTCAGTTATTGTTTATGGATTATTTAATTTTATTCATGTGATTATATTTATTATTATGTTAAAAATCTTATTTTATTGATTCAAAGGATACCAATTCAAACTATTCAACAACAATAAATATAAAGTATCCTTTTAATAAACCATTAACACGGAAAACATACTAAGTGAATATTTTTCCTCTAGAACATATATTTTCTTAGAAAAAAGATTAATCATATAAATACTATTTTCAAATTTTTGTGATGCTCGTAATAATTTTTGTACATAATTGTATTACTTAATTAAAATATGACTCATAGCATGATAATTATACTAAAATTACTTTATAATACCTGTAATTCTAGCCATTTAAGTTGAATTTTGAATGTGGTATTTCAAAAAGAATCAAAAATTTATTTTGCATATCAAAACTACATTTATAATCTAAAAAAATGTATAAATGATTTGATCCCAACCTGACAGTTTGTAACGGCTAGAACCGCCGGTTCGATCGGCTCGAACCGTTCCGGTTCCGACTGGTTTTTAGAACTGCTGGTTTGCAATTTTCAAAATATTAGAACGGGAACCGAAATGTATACCTTCGATTCCGATTTCAGTTCGGATCGATTTCGGTTCGGACCGATTCCGATTCCCACCTGTTCCGGTTCCAGTTCGGATCGACTCTGAACCACTGGTTCGGTTCTGGGAACCATAATATGGCCATGCTTAATCCCAAGTGTCATCACAAGAAGAAAAGAAGCTCGTGCCACTGAAAAGGGAGGATTTTAAGTTACCTCGTGTTAGCCGAACTGGGATCGGTAGAAGGAAAAAGTTTAGTTAATGCAAACTTAGTATTAACCAAAAAAATATGAAAACTTTAATTATATTGTTATCTGTTTTATAAATTGCATAATGTGTGAAACACTAATAATAATATTTTGAATGATTGAAATCAATGCATATTTCAATTTGTATAACTCAAATCTATAAATGTTTTAATATATGATATTAATTAAGATCATTTATAAAATCTTATAAAAACATTATTTATCGTGATTAAATATTTCTAAGAATTTTAATATTCATATTTAGAGTTTTTTATTCATTTATTTTTTTTACGTGAAATCATATCATTATTTCATATAAATCATGAGATATGTAAAATTTTCTTAAATACATAATCACAAAAGTTTTCTTAAAAGCCAAAAAAAAAAAAAAAAAAAAAGAAAGAAATTTGAAAAGAAAAAAGAAAAGTACATACATAATCAGTTATGTTTAGATGTTATAATAAGTTAGCATGCCAAATGGCACAAAACGAATGTATATGTACTGACACGTAATTTTTAAATTCTTTACTATAGTAAAAGCCTATGGATAGAGAGTATTTCAAGCATATTTAGATTTAAATGGAACAATATATCAAACTAGTTGCATTAACATTATGCTCAAACATAGGGTGTCGAAAATTAGATCCGAGAGTAAGAACTCGTATATATTATTCCTCTAAAAGTGTTTGGTTGTTTGTATATCGTCCATCACAGACAGGAAAGAAAATTAGATCCGAGAGTACTTAAATTTATTATTTAGAGAATTTAAGCATAATAAGATAAAAAAGCATGAAACGTGGGAGCTTGTTACTCCATCGGAAAGACGTTAGTGGGATGCAAATGGATGTTTATTGTAAAGCACAAGGCAAATGGCTCAAATTAAAAGGTTCTAAGCCATACTGGTAGCAAAATGATTCATTCAGATCTATGGGGTAGACTATTAAGGGACTTTATCCCTAGCGGATGGATACTATCAGAATTATATTTTTCTCTGAGCAAACCTTGATCGAAGACTACGTCAATTTAATGTTAAGAATGCCTTACATGGAAACTTAGAAGTATGTATGGAAATTCTTTCATATCTTATAACGAGATGACGATGAAAGATTTGGAGATTAAAGAAGACATTGTATAAGTTGAACCTGTCACTTAGAGCTGGATTAGATAGATTCGGTATGATTTCTTTTTTATATTTTAAAATAATATTGATCATACCTTATTTTTTAAACATTATAATGATAAGATCACATTACTAATTGTTCATATTGATAATATGGTTGCAACTACAGATGATAAAGAGAAAATTGCTCGCCTAAAAAATTGTTAGATTAGGAGGGGCTTTAAAGGAGCCGAGCTTTGGTGAGCTTGAACTCGGCTCGATAAGGATACACTCGAGCTCAAGCTCGGCTCATTTAAAAATAACCAAGCTCGAGCTCCACTCGGGCTCAGCTCGATAACCATAAATGAGCTGAGCTCAGGCTTGAAATCTATTAACCAAAACAACGTCGTTGTAATATAGGTTTTAATTGATTTGGTTTTATTGAGCTAGCTCGTGAGCTCAATAAGGCTAGCTCAATGAACTCGGCTCGATAAAGCTGGCTAACGAGCCCAGCTCGAGCTCGGCTCATTTATTAAGCGAACTCGATATCTTGGCTCGATAAGCTTATTGAATGAACCCGAGCGAGCTTTTACCGAGTTGAACCTCGAGTAGCTCACAAGCGACTTGTCTCATTTACTGCCCTAGGAGTTTGAGATACTTTCTTAGTATAAAAGTTGCGAAATTTGATAAATAGATCATTATCTCTCAAAGAAAATATATATGTTTATCTCCTAGAAGATACTAGGGCATTGAACTATAAACCAACAGATCCCTCCTATTGAGGCTAACCATAAATTTAACTTACATTGATATCATAGGTGGCGGGAAGATTGATTTATTTTCATACATGCGAGAGTCTAGTTAGTGAATATATGCATGGTCCCTACAATTCTCATTTATAAGCTATTTTTCGCATCTTAAGATAATAAAAGTCTGCACCTGAAAAAAGAGGATAGAAGCTTTATAGATGTTGATTAGGTTGAGATTAGCCTCTGATCAGTACTATGGGTGAAAACCTAATAACTTGAAGAAGTTAAAAATAGGATGTGATAGTCTAACGAGCAGAAGCAGAATATTCGAATTATTGTGCATAAAGAAGATAGTGGAATTATTCTTGTTTTGCGACTAGACGACTATTAGTATAGCATAAAATCTGGTTCAAATATAATTGGTAGGAGCACATAGAAATAAAGACAATTCATAAAGGAGAAAATTATCCAGGTCTCACCATGTAGCCTCAAATGATCAACTTGCTGATATGTATACTGAAAGGCTTAATACCAAGAACATTGTGGAAACTGCCTACCTCAAATAAAAGAAAAAGAAACAATGGCCAAAAGGAAATCCGACGGGTTGATTGATTAACGTATTTGTTGTTTTTTCTTCTCCTGATTGCTGGTCGAGTAACAAGAAAATTGTTTTTGTCTGGTACATCATTATGGCTTGGATTATTTTTACTCAAAACTTCACCCAGCATGGCAGCAGAAAGAGAACCCAGGGAAGAACAACTGCCAGGACTGAAACTCGTTAAAAGAGAGCTCGTCTTCAGGAAAGGTTAAAACCATTGAAAACAGGGGAAAAAAAGTAATCATCCTACAAAAAGGGAGAGATACAAACAAAGAGGATATCAGTACTAAACAAGGAAAAAGCCCAGATTACTATTCAGGCGACACTAAGTTAGGAAGGCAAACATATACAATGCTTATAGGTTAGCGAAAATAAGCCACTGTATGTTAGGAAATTTTGAATACCCAAGTCCAATTCGTCGCAGTTAGCAGACACCCAAATTTTGAATTAGACATGATTCGCAACCCTAGTCCTTAATCCCCAGTAAACAAAAAGGATTTTGTAAGCATAGCAAGTCTGAGATAAAGTTAATTACCAATATCATAAATCTATAGCATCTATCACCAGCTTAACAAAACAAGCTATACTCTTAAAAAGCCAACCAAACCACTAAGCCAAAAAACAGAAAGAAAAGGGTAATAGATTTACACTATGTTCCAAAGTTTTACATGGATAACAATCAACTATTTAATGTTTGAATGTCTAAGAGGACAAGATTTCTATCATAAATTTCATGACATTTATCTTATATAGGATAACTTAAAATTGAGTTTTAGTACTAGAAATAAGTTGAGTCGTCCGCGTGATTTGTTCCAGATTAACAAAATAAGCTTTTATGCAGCAATATCGTGAGTTCTAGTTACATAATTGGTAATCAAAACACGCACTTCCAAGTGACCATAATAAAAGCTGTCACAACCATTATCAACTGTTATGCTAATCACATAATCTGCTTTACCTTTTCAGATTTTTTTTCCCTCTTAATAACCCACTACTCTTATATAAACATCATTAATTGCACTTAATAATTTTTAATTGGATATTATAGCATCTCATGCTACCAGTTTTAACATTAAAGTCCTCAAAAAATTGCACATAAAAATAGTAGGAAATTAGAAGTACATTAATATTTCAGTCAAATTAGAACTTGTATTCATGCTGTTCAAAAGACCATCAAATTTTATTGGAAATGTTAGTTCCATGTCATTTTAGTCAAATCTCAAAAATATAAGCATTGAATGCAATTCAACAGCACATATTGAAATCACACCACCTGCGACTTAAAATAATGAAAGATGGTGGAATCAATCAAATTAAGAAATGAATATTCAGTCAGCATAAATACAATTTTTAAGAAATTAGACTTTAGCGGGGAGAGATGGATTAGTCCTTTTCACATGGTAAGAAATCATGAATTTTCTTAGCATAAAAAAGAGACAAATTGGGCAGATTCACTCTGGGTTCCACTAGAAGTTATATCCATGGAATTTTTTTTTAAGTTAACTGTAGAAGACTGAGGAGCATTTCCAGAATACAAAGTTTATATTGAGAGCAGTAATACCTCTAGCACCAGCATCTACCAAATAAAATCCCACTGAAAATAATGGCACCAAACCATTTATTTGCCACAAACCTGCAACCAGGAAAAGAACATTTGTTGGGGAATATCAAGCACATGCATGATAAAATTTGAAGCCAGCAAGAAGTAGAAGTGAACAAAAACATATACTAGCAATATAGGATGAGTCAGGATTTTTATTTTTTCCCTTTAAAAGTAAAACAAAAAATGTTTCATTAATAAAGAAGGAAGATAAAATCAAACAAGGAATCATTTATTCTCTTCTCAACAAACCAGAACAGTACATGTAATGCAGCAACATCATTAAATCAAATTGAAAATCAGCTAGAGTAAAAAAAGAAACCCTCGAAAACTTCATGAAACAGAAGGCCATAATAGGGCCAGAAAACTATTATCTCTCACAACAATTGCAAAGACAGATTGAGATTCGTCTTTGAGCATATCGACGACCAAATAGTCAAAATTACAACAAATAACTTCATAATACAACAATCTCTTCACATCTTTATTCCTATCAGTATCTCCATATTTCATTTCCAAAAATTTCAACAGTTTCAGGCACACCCATCTTTCGTAAAATAATTCTAATACCAAATATATGACTTCAATCTATATATATATATATATAAAGCAAGTCAAGACTTCCCTAAGTTTTACATGTGGCATAGATTTAAGATATTGAATACGTGCCACATGGATTAAGAACTCCACTTGGCATTTTTTTTTTTTATCAATTAAGCCACATAAAAGAATTGACAAGTGGCAGAGATTTAACATATTGTCTAAACATGACTAAAATTCATTAATTGTATCCTGATGAATTATCATCTACTATACATACTATTAACCTAAATAGCACAAAGCAACAGACAACACTATACCTTGACCTAAATAGCACAAAGCAACAAGCAACACATGGAAAAAGGAAAGCTAACACTAATATTAATTCAAAAACAAAAGGTCTCAAATTCGCAATTGCAATTGTTTATTAACATGAAAATGTTGGATGAAATTTTGCTCCCAGGAAGTTCTAGGTCAAACAGTTAACTGGTATATTATCTTAGACTGAAAAAAACATTTTCCATTGGCTTTTTCCGATTACCACTGAAACAGTACAGGTAATCCTCGCTCAAAGAGAAGGAAAAAATTTCATATCTCGCAACAAAGTTCTTGTCAGAGTGAAATTAAGATATGTCAGGGCTAAAAATACTGCTTTGAGGTATCCTAAAACACAAATCTAAAATGCAATTTACGTACTTTTTATTGCAATCTGCCCTGCTTGATAGGTCAACAGTCCATATTTGCCAAGTCAAATGTCCAGAGGCAGCTGCCAGAAATGCATAAAATGGCCAGCCTACTCCATTAAAAAAAAAAAGATAGTTAGTGTGCTAATAAAGTACTTATTTGCAAGTTAATTATAAGAGATTACTAAGAAGGCAAATACCAAGATCGGCACTGACTCCACTAAGAGCAAGACTACTAATGCAAGCAATTCCAAACCCAGTGATCCATTCCTTTGTTGAATCCCCAAATCTCAAGGCAGTTGATTTAACACCTACTTTCAAATCGTCCTCCTTATCCTAAACACAAGGTAATTGAGTTCATTTCTTTTAGAGGAGTAACATAAACATTTCTTTATTGATTTTGGTTAAGCAAATTTTACACCTTCAGATTACTCCATGAGAACTTTGTAACAATAAAATCTTTAAATTAAAACCCAAAAGAAAGTACAAATTACAAACTTAAAAAGCTCCAAAACTCATAATATCCATGAACTGTCACCGCTAATATTTTTAACCCAAATTATCCCAAAAAAAATTCAGATGTTCTGTAATTTTTCAGTATTACGAGCAACCATTGACATTGATAACCATTTTAGCCAACTGACTCTATTAGATAAAAGAAGGGGACTATTCCTGACTCAACATAAATATTTAAGTCTAATTGCTTCTTATTTTTAATTTTATGAAATGATAAAATTGGTCATTATTTTGTTTTTGTACATAATCATTCTGATTAAGGGAAGATAGTTGGCATGCAGGAGAAACTGAAAGTGGTAGATTAAAATTTCAAAGAGATTTACATTTTAAAAACTGCCTGTCATAAAGTCACATTTCCATTATATGATCAAGTTGGAAATCAAAATGCTATGGATCTCCTTAAATGATGTCCATGTATTATACCTGATGTGCATATATTGTATCATACACAAGGGTCCAAAAGACTCCAGCCACGTATAGTGGCAACACAACAGCAAGATCTAAGCTTCCTGTAACAGCAGACCACCCTAATAAAGCTCCCCAGTTAAATGTCAAACCCAGATAAGCTTGAGGCTGCATCATAGAGATATTGGTCATCTTCCCAAAAACAGTCAATGAGAAGTCAACATGAAAAAGAAATGCAGCTATTACCCAAAATGTAAATCTCTTCATGAGGGGATAGGAAAAGACAAGCAACAAGGATGAAGCTCCCAAAATGCGGCTGTTGGATATAATTAACTATTAGTTATTCCAAATGATTAAACCAGATGATAATGTTTATCTAAATTGATTATAAGATTACAAAACAATATGTGAAAAATAAAGACAAGCTCTAAGCTACAGGTAAAATATTTGAAACAAATTTATTGAACTAAATGTCATGACTGAGGAGATCACAGTAAACAAAAATATAACACTTTGAATGCAAGCATGTGCGCGAAAAATATTGATTAGCTAGATTTCAGGACAGTGAGATGCAAAAGTAGAAAGAATAAAATAATTTAGAAATGTATGAAGCAAAAGCAGAAAGTTAAATATAATTTATCATTATTTCCCAAGTGGACCTTCTAATTATTGACAATATCAAAACAAGGTTGTCAATTTGAGTTAGTTATCAACAGTAAGGTTCCGAAAAAGCTCATGGAAATTTCTAATTTAATTGCAAAGCAGGCCCCAGAACAGCATTATCTTAAGGAAAACCATGTCCAACACTAGGTTACTTTCTCTTCTTCCCCTTCTCCTCTGTTTTATATTTACATTGCTTCTGTAATCTAATATTTCTCATATTCTCTGCTTTCATGATTCCCTACTTAGTTAGCATGCTGCAACTCTGATTGACAAAGGATAAGGTAGAGGCCTGATTGTATTAGAAAATTTTGAATTTAGGGATCTTATTCGGTGAAATACTGAAACTGTGGATTAGGATACCAATCAGTTGTGATTATAGAAAAAAGCAGCTGAATATGTTACATGAAGCCAGTTCTGAGAAAAGCAAAGGAGTCAAAAGTAAAGTAAACGGCACAATTTGGGTGCAGTACAATACCGGAGAGATAAAGAAAAATTTACAACAACAAAAGCATTTGTTACTATATTGCAGAACAGAGATTAATAAACCAAAAGTAATTGCATTGACAGTGTCCTACAAAATCCCACATAGGAAAGAAAATAATCACTCCCTCTAGTAAGACTACTAAGTGCCTACACTTCTCCTTGAAAGACTGTTTGCACTAACCTGTAATTATTCAGTTGCAGGAGAATTCCAAGACCCAAGAGCAATTGAAAACCAAGAAAACAAAGCCCTTGAAATGGTGTCAGAAGACCACTTGCAATGGGTCTCAACTTTGTACGTTCCACCTGCATTTTTCTCATAAAAACAAAAATACAAAAGATAAGTTAAAAAGAAAATACAACCAGAATAGAAGAATTAGATGTTGCTTAAAGAAAAACACTAAATGCCAGCAATTTTAAAGTAGGTTGAAACTGACACGTGGAAAGATTTTGCGAGCGTATTTAGCAACTCTCTTTTAAAAGAGCAATCCCATAAACTGGAATTACAGCTTAATTGAGTTGAGCTAAAGAAACTACCGGGACACATTCTGGAAGAAATAGATGCATAAAAAAAGATAATACACACATCACAAATCTAATGAATTTATGAATGGTATGAAAACTGTTTTCTAGCATAGAATTAACAACAAGAATTACTAATATTTACCTTGGTATCAATATCTCTATCAAGGAGATCATTTATTGTACATCCAGCACCCCTCAAAAGCAAAGCCCCACAACCAAATAAAGCCATCATCTTAAGATCAGGAAGGTGCCCTGGCGATGCAGCCAACGAAATTGACCTGAAAACATCACAATTCACAATTTTGTAACATAAACAACTTATTGCATTTTGTCATTAACCAAAAGAAGAGAAAAGAAAAGAAAAAGACATACCACATGCAAGGCCAAGTGAGAAGCCAAGTTCCTATCGGCTTATCAAGTCGAGCGAGCCGTGCATATGGCCTAGCCTGTCTCGGCAAGTACAAATCAATCCACGACTGATGTCCCTCTTTTGATGATCCTCCATTTTCTTGATTTTCATTGTTCTTCGAGCTTGATAAAGTTGAAATCTCTCGAAAAAACTTCAAATTCAAGGGATTAGGGTTTTGATTCTCGTGGGAAATTTTGAAACCAAGAGAAGTGCAATGGTAAGATTGAATAAATTGGTTAAGTGTAGGAATGAAAATGTTAATGAAATTAGGGTTTGTTTCTAATGTGCGATTTGAAGAGGAAATCGCTATATTGTTGAAGATAGGGAGAGAAGAAGAGAGACAATATTTGAGTGCCCTTCTTGTGGTGTGCCATGAAGCACGGGATAGTAAAAATGACGTCATTTTTTTAGCTTGTTGATTCAATCCCTTGCCAATGCCATTGATAAAAGAATGACCTTCAACAATAACAATGAAATAAGTATACTATTGATTGTTCAATGGCGACAAAGTGGCAGTTATGTTGATGGGAGGGGACGAATGGCTGAATGGCTGTTACATTTGTGACGGCAAGGCGTTGTTACGTGTTGGTTTATTTTATTTTATTTTATTAAAGGTTGAAACAACCAATGGGCTATGTTGTGAAATGAAACGACTACAAAAGACCAAGTGAGAGCAATCTAAACGAACCCACACATTACATTGAGAAATGTCTTCAAAATGGCATTTGGCAGTTAGTAATATTCTAAATTTTGCCCCTTCTTTTTACTATTAAAAAGACTCACACTGCCCTTAATAAAACAATAAATTCACTTGCCTTTCTCACCAAACTACCCAAATCTAAATCTATATCAATAATATATATAAACGTGGATTGCAAGCAAGCAAAACCAACAATAATTTCATTGCTATAATCATGCCATATGGAAAAAGAGAACATTTCCTTCTGCATGATCCAAATAGTTGAAATGGATATGAAAATCACCATTGAATATCATCAGAATTGCAAGGATGATCAATTACAATTAAAGCTGAAAAAAAAATGTTTATCAATAATTCGGAGACATCATATGCAATTTTTTAGAAATAAACAGCTACATCAGAACCAAGCTATACACATGTGATAAGGCTGAAAAATTGAAACTAGCAACAGATTATGTTATGTGATAATACTATAGATAAAATCAAACGGGTACTGAAAGAAAGCAAGTAAACTCTTAAGGAACTATATACACAATATCATACAAGAGATAAAATCAAACGTGGATTTGTCCACACACAATAAAATGCTGCTTTTCAAAGGCTTATTATAATTAAATTATTACCCATTGGTTGAGTAACTATATATATATATAATAATTTCAGATACCAAAATGCACAAACAAATGTTTCCTGGCAGCTGCAGACTGCGATACTTTTAAGTATAAGTAATACTTAATACTACTCACAGTACAATGGGACAAAAACAACTCTTATTTCAATAATGGTTTCCTGTAGCAACTCTAGGATCCGGGCAATCAAGAAGAATATTGCAATCAAGAATTAAACCTTCATTATTACTAAAACAAATTGGTAATTATTTCATTTCTATCCTAGACTCAATTTTCAGATATCCTGTCGGAAATCCTGCAAAATCTCCCCTAAAAACTTAGCTATTAAATTTACAGACAACAATGTAGAAAAAGCATTTTGGCCATCCGACGGCCTAATCAATCTCAATAAGAATTCCATCCACCAATAATTCATCAATCACTCGCATTTCAATTCAAGTAGCGAAATCGAATAATAACACTAATTTAGATGCTCCATTACCTTGCCATTGATTAGCTAAGGATTTATAACAAGCTAATTCTATCTTACTTCGGTTCACCACCCGAGCATGGACATTAATCAATCATTCAATTATCATGCTATCTTATATAATTAACCTTATATTTTTAATACTTCTAAAACTATAACTAGTAAAGAAACTATAAATAAATAGTTAAGGTTAAATTTAATAACTAAAGTTGTCACCTTATAAATGATTGCCCCATATTGAATCTCTTTCAATTTTATCCTTTGCAGAACCAACTTTGATTATGGCCCTTCGCTTACATTCCTCCACTACCAATGGAACTATAGTTTATGCTAAACAATTTACAAATGACTACATCTAATGACTCCACCAAAGTTCACAATGTATATATTGAAATGACCAAAATCTCACAGGAACAACTCTGGTATTTATTTTCATAATCATTCAGTAATCTAGTTGGATTTAGCACAAATAGGTTTTAGGAACCCTAACCTTATGGTTCGATAGTTTTTCGCAATAGGAACCAAAACTGATTGCAAAGATTGGTATAAGAGGAAGGGTAAGGCCGTCCTTTACTTACCTAGTGCACTAAAACTCGCCGGCGGAACCGTTGATGGCCGGAGTCGCGAACTGCCCTCTTCTCGCTTGTCCTTTCGCGCAATAGAGGGTCAAACAGAGCAGAATGGTTAAGAAAATGTAAGGGTAGGGTCACGAAAAGTGACTGGAAGTGGTGGTCGACTGTTGCTTGGCCGGTGATGGTGGCGCTAGTAGCCGGCAGCGGGCTGGGGTTCATGAAGAATGAAGAGCGATCAGAGATCCTTTGAAGGAAGACGAACGAAGAGGATTCTAGATGATTTTTGGTTCGGTTCGTATTAGTTAAGCGATACCGGTTTGATTAGTCAAAAAGTTCTAGATTTAGTTCATCCCTCCTGGTCTGACTCAATTTCATTTGGTTTTTAATGGTTTTCTTTAGACCTTTCCTAGGGCTGGTTTGATTTAGAGTGGTTTTTGGGTTGGTTTTAGTAATTTATACTAATAAACATTAAAAAAATTAAATTTGACTACAATATAATATATTGAATAATTGAATTAAAAATTTGATAAATTCGTTTAGTAATTTGTTAATGGAATTCTTGGGAAATTTAAGTTCGGCCTTTCGATATGGGCTTAAACCCACTATGATTTTCTTTTAGTCTAAACATGGTCCAGCCTCTAGAAATTTTCGATTTAATTAAAGTTTGGAATTTTTAAAAATGAAATTTCGAAATGTTTCAACTAATTGCTCATTCTATCCATTTGTCTTCTCTCTCACGTGATATGCTTTTTTTTTTTTTTTCCTTTTTCCATCATTTAGATCCAAAACTCTCTTTCTCTTCTCTCTATGCTCCATCTACTGTCATCATCACCGCTACAATCTCTGCTTCTCATATCCATTTTTATGATATTAATTTAGACAATCTACTTTGAATTAAATCGTATTTATATTCATAATGACCAATTAGCCAGTTTTTTCATTGATTTTCCATTAGCAAAATGCCATCTACGTATGCTTCAAGGAAAGAATGAAAATTTGGTGTTAGCTCGACTATTTTGCTTGGGCAATGTTGTAAAAGTTTTGTCTAAGCCATAATTATTATGGGTTTGTGAGAGCAATCTACGAGATCGTTGCCCGTATGGGAGATCGACGCCCTGTGTGCATATGATAATATAATATGGATAAACCACAGGTGACCTCCTATTAGTATGGAAAAGAAAAGAGAAAATGGAAAAACAATAAAAGACTGATCAAGTGAGGATTAGACCGGTCGGCCATGTATAGGGGATCGGCTCCCTGGTGCACACGTTATGAGAGGGTGGGTCATGTGTGAGGACAGCTCATTAGGGGTTTCGGTAACGCCACTAATTAATTTCCACGTGATATGATTATGTGAAGATGTTAATAATTGGGAGTGCTGTTGTTATGCTATTTGTGTGACTACCCGCGTGATCATATAACTAGTCGGATGACTAGATTTAATTATTTACACATTTGTATGAATATATGTGTTGTGCAATAATTATTATTCATTAATAAACTCACATCTCTTTTATTTAATCTTACAGGAAGTAGCTTTTCCTAAATCCTAGAAAGCTCTACTTCTTTCACTGTTAGAAAAGAATTCTCTAATTTTAGTATTAATTCATTAAATAGATAAATGTACGAAAACTTACCTGTATATATCTGTTAGTGAACTCCACGATTGTACGATTTGTATACCTTTAGTCGTGTATTAATATACATGAAATGATTCTGTGAGCCCATATTATAAATATAGTGTATTGCAAGTTGAGCTAATTTGTAAATATTTAAGATATCATAATTTGGGGCCGAATTATAATATGAATATGGAGTTTATTTTCGCATGACAATATAGGTTTAATACTTAGAATTTACATTGATAAAATTGAACTTTTTTTTTTTTGTTAGGCTTACTACAGGCCTCGGGGGTCTTAAGCTTGCCCAGGCCCTAGTGCCGGTCCGGCCCATAGTTTCGGGTCATAACAGTTTGATATGCTACAATTTAAAATAAGAAATTCAATTGAATTCCACAAAATTATGTTTGGAATAAATTCTTAAATGAAAATTCATTTGTCTTCATTTCTTATAACACACTTTACATAATAATTGAATAAAAATAAATAACAAACATCAATTATATTTATTATATACAATATAATAACTTTGTCATTTTTTATTAAAATATAAATAATAAATTTCATATAAATGAGCACACTAATATTCAACGCTAGTTAATTAATTATATTTGTCACGACCCGTCTCCGTGGCCGGACCGACACTAGGGCCAAGGTAAGCTTAAGGCCCCCGAGACCCATAGTAAGCCTAAACTACTCAACTTATACATGCCACACCATTTAACAGAACAGTAAGCTCATACAAGTTAGGATATAAATATAAATAAATATTATACAATCCGGCCCAATTTTAATTATCTCAAATAAAGTTTAGTTTGGGCCTAATCATGATAAATCACATCACGTGGAAATTAGTCAGTGGCGTCACCGAAATCCCGGACGAGCCGTACTCTCACCTGGCCATCCTTTCAGACATGTGCACCCGGGGAGCCAATCCCTCATACCTGGCCGACCGGTCTAATCCTTACACGACCAGTCCTCTCATTGTTTTTACATTCTCTTTTCTTTTCCATACCAACAGGAGGCAACCCGGTGGTCTCCATCCAATCTAGATCATCAGGCGCTCACAATAGGAGGCCACCCTGCGGGCTATCTAGACTATTAGGTGCGCAACGACGAGAGATCATCCTATGGTTTCCATATAATCCATGGTATCAGGTGCACACGGGGGGCCGATCTCCCATTTCCCGGCCGACGGTCCAATTTCATAATTTCATCATAATCAGGATCCAAGCTTTATCGACCGTCCTCACAAATCCATGGTGACCCACTTCATCCCAATTCCACACAAACAAAGCACAATATATACATAGCACAAGTAATCAGACAAGGTATTCAACGTAATACACCAATTCCATCCAATGTTCAATCATACATGTATAATTATACAGTAATAATGACATGATATGTTTATAAGATACTCATAATAATATACTGTTAATATATAAATATAAAAATATATATTAGAATATTAATATATGTGTATATATATATATATATATATATATATATAGAGAGAGAGAGAGAGGTAATGTTTATAAATAAATGTTATGCAAATGCATTATTTATTATTACTCACAGTGGTGGAGAACAAAGCTCTAGCTTTGATTCTGCCTAGAAGGAGCACTAGACAGGCCGAGTGACCTAAGGAATTTAAGAATAGCACACGGAAAATGACTACATCAGACAAATAGGAAATACAAGAATCGCTCTAATAAATTATCTACATATTCGATTTCTATAAATAATTTAATTTCTATCGAAATTTCGAGAGCACCTCCCCTGAAAATTGGACTATCACCAAAATTATAATTTACAATGACATTACATCTAAACTACCTTAATCCACACTTTAATTCTATTAATATATCATTATCAAGGTTCCTTAATTAAATCAACACTAATGAAATATATGCTAGAATGTAATCAATGCAAAATAAATTAGCTAACCACAAACTAAGAAAAACATTCTGAAAATAGTCCAAAAGTTAAATTTATATACCCAATATATTGCTGCCGGAATTTGCTTGACCGGAAATGGAGGCTACACGTGCTGGAACGAAAAGCAGGTGGAGGCTGGTGGCCGGAGTTGCGTTGAAGCAGCTGGACCACCGGCAACCGTCGCGACAAGGGAGGAGAACGGCTGTGGCTGACTGCGCTCGATCGATCGAAGGCAGGAGGGGCTGCGGCGCTGCGCGATTCGGCCGAGGACGAAGCGGGACTGCTGGCGGAGTTACTGCGACGGTGAGCGGCAGCGAGGTGGCATGCGAGGAGACCCGATCGACCTGGTATCGCCGCTGCCGCTCTAAGCCTCGCCAGATGCAGACACAGATGCAGGGAAAGAACGAACAAGAAGAAGAAGAAGGAGGAGGAGGAGGAGGAGGAGGAGGAGGCAGTGCTGGTGCTGTGTGCAGGTGGAGGCACAGAACGGGGGAGGGGAGGGTGAAGTGTGCGCTGGAAATAGGGGAAGGAGAGGGTTCTAGAAGTGGTTTGGGTGAGTTGGGCTGGTTTGATTCAATTCAGGTTTGGTTCGGTCCAAATCATGGTTTTCAATTGGTTTTCGAATTTTCCAGCCGTTTATTAAATTTAAATGACAAATATTTAAAAATAAAAATTCAGATTATTTCAGTCTTCCC
This sequence comes from Jatropha curcas, assembly GCF_041381405.1. Taxonomy (NCBI): domain Eukaryota; kingdom Viridiplantae; phylum Streptophyta; class Magnoliopsida; order Malpighiales; family Euphorbiaceae; genus Jatropha; species Jatropha curcas. The sequence goes on along the minus strand of NC_143158.1, from coordinate 8,209,809 downwards.
CTTAAAAAAAATTTGTCCTCCAATTTAGAAAGAATCAAGATAAGGGTAATAATATGCACAGAGTATATAAAAGCAACAATGCAAGGTCATAATCCATACAAAGAGAAACAATTCAAAGTCGATCACTAACAATACAGTAACCTTCATCATGATAATTATTTTTAATCGATGTAAAAAATTTTGTTGATTCAAGTAATTAATTTGAAAATTAAAAAATATATATATTATTGTTATTATTATTTTAATTAGATTTGAACACTATTGTTGATACTCAGTTTTATAGTTTCAGATAATAATAACTAACGTTATTACTAGACTTCAAAAAGAAAAAAAAAATGTCACTGGTTTGAAATTTTCCAAAAAAAAAAAAGAAAATAAAATAAAAATATAAACTTCTGTCATTATTGGATTAAAAAAAAATAACGTTGTTATAGTTTGGAATTTTCCAAAGAAAATAAACAAAAAGGAAGAAAAAGTAAAAATAATTGAATTTATAATAAAAGGTAATTTTATCAATAAACATTTTAATGGTCAATTTTGTGAAATTCATATCCAATTCTATGGAATTAAATTCGTAGAATTCAAATTTGTATTTTTTTTTTTCTATTCAAACATAACATTTTGGATTTCAAATGAATTCTACAAAATTTTGTGCAATTTATTTATTTTAAATGGGCTCTTAGTATTTGAGATTAAAATAGTATTAATGAAAGCCGACCAGAGAACCTATAAGTTATTCTTATTATAATAATTTCATGGTTACATATGAGATTCATGGATAAATTCTAACATGTGATATAAAAGCTTGCCATACATGAATTGAAATTCTATTGTTCACAATGATATGCTTACTATCTAATTTTGCTACTTGCATATTACAATGCAGTTCTACTAAAATTTTTTCATCGAATGATAAATAATTTAACTTAAAAGAAAAGTATTGACTTAGTATCAGATAAGAAATGGATGTGTTGTGCACAAGGTCACTTTTGGAATATGAATATGAACCATTGAAGTTTATTATTTTTTATGTTTGTTTCTATACTTATATGGTGAAAATATATGCCTTGAAATTTAGATTGACCTTCTTCTGTCAATTGCTGGCTCATGATGATAATTAAAGTGTTTGCCTAATATAGCAAAATTTGAAACTTATTTTCTCAATGTGAGGTCTAATGTTATGAATATATGAAACAAATATGTACCAAAATCAATACTACCTATTTTATTTTTAGCACATAATTGATATCAATGTCATCTATAGGTTATAATATATAATGATAATCATCGATAAATAAATTAATAAATTAATAAATAAATAAAAGACCGATGGTAATATCGTTGCTTCTGATCACCAGCTAGAGTTAAATAGGAGGTTCATATACTTTATTTTGGCAATTGTTTCATGTGACTTAACTATGTACTGTACGTGTTGATTTTGGTCACGTTTATAAAATTAAAAAATTAGGCATAAAATATCAACTTGCAAGAAAATTTATGAATTGATAAAATATCTACACCAAAGTGACTTATTTATAGAAATTTATAAATTTTCATTAAATGATGTATGTGAGAAGGAATTTTCTAATATATATATATATATATATATATATATATATATATATCAAAACCTAAGGGGATTGATATATATTATAAATTAAGATTAATGAAATTTAATACTAGAGACGATTCGTTGATTGAAAATATATCTATCCAAAGAGGATGCATTTTATTTCTTTGGAATCTATGTTATATTTACTTTAATATTGAAAAGACCTATTAGTATGTTATATTATCTAACCAAATAAGATTTTAGAATGATACATCTGGACTCTCGTTAGAATAAAGCTATAATTGTGCAAAGCTTATTCTTGAATTTATTTTCTCATTCTTTTTGTTTTCTATCATGTTGTTGGAATAATCTCTTGAATAGTGATTTTATTATGAACATCTAATCAGCTAGGATTTAAGTTTTAATTGGAGTCAACTAATGAAAATTGGATATTGAACTTGCTTTGGAAATAAGTGATCTAGATATTGTCTTGTATGAGCCTGAGTCTCTACATCCACATAAAATAATACTAGCAAGCAAAATGATGCTCACAAGATTTGGATAAGAGCTAATCACCTTACTGTAATAACTATTAAAAAGTCTATAGCTAAACATATCTTAGATTTTATTCCTGATAGCAGCAATGCTAAAACTCTCTTTGATGCCAAAGGTAATTTTTAGGCCTAGAAACTGATAAAGCCGAACATAGAGATCTTATAAGAAAACTTATGATTATGCAATGGATAGGTGGGATCAGAGAGTACATCTATAAAATGCTTACCTACTAAAAACAACTCAGTTTCATGAAAATTAACATACCTAATGAGTTTATTGTTCACCAAGTTTTAATACTCGACCCTCTCAATTTAGTCTATTGAAAATTTCTTATAATGCGATGAAAAAAAAAATGGTTCATTAGTGAATTTATAGCTAAATGTTCTTGAGAAGAGGAAAAATAACTTAAAGAAAGAGATGTTGAAATTTTGCTAGAAGAGGTAAGTGCATTAGTCTTTTTCAACCTAAATCTTCTACCTCAAATACCCATAAGACGAAAAGGTGGGATACTAATTATAATAAAGGTCCTAATTAAGAAAATATAGTCAGTTTCGTAATCTTGGTCCTAAAGCTAATATAAAGAAAGAATAAAAGTATTCATTTTGCAAGAAAAAGGGTCATAAGAGGCATGAATACAAAAATATTTATTTGCTTGAAAAATATGGAAGATAACACATTTGCTTACGTTTATTTTGAATCACATTTAGCTAATATTTATTTTAATTCTTGGTGGATTGATACTGGAGCATCTATTCATGTTTATAATACCTTACAACAGTTCAAAAACAAACGGAAGCCAAATGAACCTAAAAGATTTTTTGTCGTAAAAATGGAGATAAATCAAGGTTGAATATAGGAGAAGTTACCTTAGATTTAGATTCTGGTTTTAATCTTATTTTAGGTTATTCATATCTCACGGACCATTATTGGACCACCGGAATAGCCACTGTGCACGGTGACCGGAGCTAGGCCCTTTTCCCGGAATCACTTGGTCTATACGTCAAAATGTTTGAAATGTCATGAGGTTTTAGATTCTTTAGTCAATTATAACTGTTCGACACTAATTGAGCCAGAAATTAAAATCTCCAATTTCTCAAACACCTAACTCTAACCATATTCAAATTCACAAGGGAAAACACCAAAATATTTAAAGGAAATTGATGTAGAGTTGCTAAGAGGAGTTAAGCTCACTAAATTGATTTAGGGTTTAAGCTCACTAAGTTGGATTGTATTGCCAAAAAGCACTGAGGTCGCCGGAAGTTGAAGAAGAAGAAGTTGTCTCCTTCGACAGCTTGAATTGCGCCACTTCAGGTTTGTTCGAATTGAAGGAAAGCCGGAAATGTGACCGGCGGCACGAAGGGAGCTGACCGCCACTTGCTCTTGTCGAGCGGTGGTCGGAAAGTTTATCGGGGAAGGGGAAGGGGAAGGGGCGTCGGTGATGGAGGATCGGGAGAGGATTTGCTAAAGGTTTTTGGCAGTTTCTCTCTCCACTATTACTGATTAGAAGCTTCTAGGTCTGGTTTGATACACTGGTTCGGTCCGATCTGATGTTGATTTTTAGTTCCTTGTTTGGTTTAGCTGGTTTCTAATGGTTTCAGTTTGGTTTCTCGAGTTAAAACACTTGGTTTGCTAATTTGTCTTATATATTTTCTATAAAATTTACTACAAGAATATTTTAGTATATATATATATATGTATATATCCTTGATTTTTGATTTATTTTTAATGGTTGCATTTTGAAAAATTAAATTTAGTGTGTTTCACTTTATCTCAAGTTGAAAATTTTTCATGCATGCTAATAAAGCAATTTGTAAGGAACATTTGACTAAAAAAGATCTTTTATATTGTGGCATAAGTGGCCTCAATGTTTAGGTCATTTTTTTAAAAGAATAATTAAACAAAATTTTAAAAAATAACATTTTATCACCTTTTGGCAAAATAAATTTGAAAATTGTGTCGATTGTTTTAGAAGTAAATTTACTAAAGCCAAAAGAAAGGGATCCACTTGTACTCAAAATCTTTTAGAAATCATTCACACTGATATTAGTGGTCCTTTATCTCGTCATTTATATTTTAACATTTATTGATCATTTTTCTCGTTTTGGATATGTACATCTCATTAAAGAAAATTTGAGGAACTTGATATGTTTAAAATTTTTAAAATTAAAGTTGAGAACGAATTAGATAAAAGGATCAAGATTGTGAAAATTTGATTATGGTGGTGAATAATGGGGATTGTTGCTTAATATACAATGCCTAAACCCTTGAACATAAAGTTATGACAAAGAGGCATGATTGCACTTTTATGGATATGATTATATCCATGGCAGCTAGAAGCAATTTTATATTTTATTAGGATGACGTCCTTAAGACTGCTCTTTATATCCCAAATAGACTACCATTAAATCTGTTTTTATAACACCTTTGATTTGCAGACCAACCGTAAGTCTAGTCTTAATTATCTTCGTGTTTGGGGCTATCCTACAGAGCTTAAAATCTATAATCTAAGAAAGAAAAAAACTGACCTTAATACCGCCCATTGTTACTTCATAAGCTATGCATATTAGTAAAAAAAAAAAGGAATAAGTTTTATTGTTCTCACCATAACACAAAAATTATTGAATTCAATAATGTTAAATTCTTAGAATTTGATGTTTGAGATGAGAATTGTTGTAGTGATAAAGATTTGACTCCATCAAATGATCATGTTTTGTTCGTACATCACATGAAAAAAATTGTGTACTAATCTGAAGTTAGAGAATTGGAAGGAAACCAATATGTAGAAGTTCCTTAAATGGAAGAATATGCACCTTAACAAGTAGAAGAAAAAGTTGTTAAATGATCAAATAGGCAAAGAATATCTACCATATTTGATAATTATGTTGCCTATTTGGGGGAGAATGATAATGATGTTGGACAAATGATAGATCCACTTAATTATGGTAAAGCGATCGCGTACAATGTGATGCATGGCAACAAGCAATAGTTGATGAAATTCAGTCAATATATAAAAATGAGGTATGAGATCTTGTTGAATCCCCAAAAAGTTTTGAATTAATTGATTATAAGTAGATGTATAAAGTCAAGAAGGATTCAAATAGAAAAATAGACAGGTTTAAGCATATTAGTAGCGTTTTATCCAAAGAAAAGATAATAACTTCAATGATAATAACATTCTTTCCTATCTCCAACAAAGTTTTTTTTTAAATAAAAGTTTTAGTAGCACATTTTGATTTAGAATTTCGTTCAATGGATATGAAAACTGCATTTTTGAATTGAAACTTAGATGAAGAAGCTTATATGGTACAATTTGAGGGATTTGTGATTTCCGGGAATGAACATATAATGTGTACATTAAATAAATCTATTTATAGAGATATAGAAGTATTTTGATAACATCACACAACCAGAACACTTCACCAGTCACCTATTATGTGTACATTAAAAATCCGATTGAATTGTAGTATTCATAACTAGGTTGAACCTCACGGTTCATAAAATCCTTTCTTTCATTAATTTACTGATTAGTTCTGTTCTCAGAACATTGCACGTAAGGAAAAAAATATTAATTAGATTTTGTTTATTAGTTGAGAATTTTATCAAAATTGATATTTAAATAATTTCGTCTTCCATTTATGTGCAATGCACATGATTTTAATTCAAGTAAATCCATTTTAGGGTTCAGCCAACTTTTCAATGTGTAGTGGCGATTTCTGCGAGCCACTGGGACAATGGACACTCAATTAAAATTTTTTTGGATATAAAAGCTTAATTCGTAAAAATTTTCATTAAGACACCAAATTTATAATTTTTTTATTCCTTTAAACCCGAATCCCAATTTTTATTCTGCAAAATAGGAATCACACTAATTATTACTGAGGTTCGATTCAAATTTAAAAGGAAACTATTTTGACAGCTCATTTTGACAGTTTATTCCTAAATATGCACTTATTTGACAAACATCACATGAGATGTTTGCCTTCCCAATTATTAAATATATATCTAAATTATATATATATATATATATATATATATATATATATATCCAAATTACAATTTGATGCAGTCAATAATTAATTATTACAATTAACTCTCAATATAATTGTAATTAAAGCCAAATACTTAATAAAATATCCAATTACATCCTAAGAAATGGTATATTTTTCTTTTTTAAATTTAATTTGTGTTAATTTAAAATAATATGCTTTATTTTTTAAAAAAAATAATATTAATATTTAAATTGAGCAATTTATTCTTTTTATACAATTTATTTAGTATTTATAAGTCTTATATTTTTAATTTTATTTAAAATATTATTTAAAAAATTATATACAAAAATTTGGTTGAACTATATTAAACTTAGTTGAACTTTTCATTTCAGTAGGCCTCGACCTTTATTGGTAATGACCAGTTCAATTCTACATTGAACATGAGGGAGAAAAAAATTTGTTTAATTAGATTTTGTATATCAATTGAAAAGTTAATCACAATGGATATTTAAGTAATTTTCATATCATGTGCAATGCACATGATTTTAATCCAAGAAATTAAATTTTAGCCAATTCAGCTAACTGTGTCTTAATTGTGATTTCAGCGAGCCACAGGGACGGTGGATATTCAATGAAAAAATTTTGTTGTGGTTAAGACACTTAATTAGCAAAAATTTTCCATTAAAACACCAAATTTATAATTCACCATTTTTTACGCCTTTAACCCCAAATTCCAATTTTGATTATGAAAAATAGGAATTGGAATCATAGACACGTAATTTAATATGATTTAAAATCGAGAATTATTTATTATGATTTAATTCTAATTTCAATCAATTTAATTCAGTTTGGTTTCAATTTGGAATTGAACCAGTGTGAAGCCTAATTTTCTAGAGTAATAATAAGGAATAAGATTTAGTTTGCCCTCTGAATCTGGGTAAAATATACAATTGTTCTAAAAATTAACTTTTTGTACAATTTGCCTTTTAAACTTGATAAAAAAAGCCCAATTTTTTTCATCATTTTAACTAATGAAAATTACTCAAAAAATTTAAAATTAGAAAATAAAAAATAACTTAAAAATATAATATAACTATAAAACTTTGCAGCATTTGATTTACAAATAATTTAATAAGTATTTGATCTAAAAAAAAAAAAAAAGGTCAAATGCATATATTTTCCTATAAAGTTTATGCAATTTGCCTTGTGACACCCTCAAATTTGTGGTTGACCTATCATGATCTTACACTTTTACATTTTAGTAATAATTACACCTCTCGTTAAATTAAAATGTAAAAATACATTGTCATAATTGATCTCTTTTAAAGTTATTTTATTTTCGTATGGTCATGATAGGTTCTCCGCAAACTTAAGGGTGCCACAAGATAAATCGCGTAAATTTTAGGAGCAAATTTATATATTAAGCAAGCAAAAATATTATAGAATTAGAAAAAAATTTGATTATATTGAAATATTTGGTTAAAATTATTTATTATTTTTTAATTATCTTAGATTTAGATTAAATATTTAATTAATTTTTTAATCGTATTTAATTTATATCAAATGATTTATTTTTTGAATGAAAATTAGACATTTGATATTTTTATTACAAATTGTTATACAAAAAGTTAGTAATTTTTAAGTAAATTATATATTTTTGCCAAAGTTTACTGGTAAATTGAGTCTTATTCCTAACAACAAAAATTTTCCATTTACAAACGCATTTAAATTTGTGTGTCAATGCTAGGGATGGAAGCAGAGCGGGTACCCGCAAATTTTAAGCTATTTATACTCGTATTCATTTAAAATTTTACTATCCATATTCGTTTCAAACCCGATTAAATATCCATTTAATTACCAGTATCAGAACCCATTAAATTTTTACGACCCGTACCTGTCCAAAATATATTTAAATTACCCTTAAACAGATAGGGTACTCGCGAATCTTAAACTACCCATATCCGAGCTTGTTAAAAGTACAATTTTTATTAAGGGAAAATAATATTTGGGTTCCTAAGTTTTGGCCTAATATCAGTTTTCAAAAACCAACTTCGAGATTCCTAAATTTTAATCCGGAAAAGTCCTTCCCGTCCAAATCAACAATTTTTTCCGTCAAATGGACGTGGAATTTCGAAAATACTCTTACTTAAAAATCATTCTTGATTTTTTGGTCATCTATATCACTCCTCTTTTTTTGTTCTTCGTAATTTTCTCTAGTTCTGCAACTTATGGTCATTCTTTTGGAACTGTTTAGTTTCTTTGAATATAAATAATTACTGCCATTGTTGCCACCACAGACACCACCACTGCTAACACTACTAAGGCTAGTATTGCTGCACTTTTTTTAAAAGATAAAAAAATAAATAATTGAGTGTTTATTTTCTCATTTGTTTCTGTATTTTCCTCTAACGAGCATTAAAAAAAGCAAAAAAATGTTTAAGTAAAATGAAGCAGAACAAAATGCAAAAGAAGAGAGAGATGAAGAAAAATATGCAAATTTCAAAATAAAAACAAGTAAATCTAATAGGTAAACAAATTTCAAATCTCTCAACCAAACACTTTTTTTTTTCTGTCACCATCTTTTCCTTTCTCCATTAACTCCGGCAGCGATGGCGGTGACTGTGTGTGATAGCCAAGACTCCGATCAATTCGATTTCACTGCCCTTCTTGTAACTCCGGCGACGACGACGGTGGCTGTTGTAATCTTTATTTCCTTCAATTTTCTTTTATTATATGAGATTAAGTTTTGGATTTGATGGAATTTGAAGGAGGACAATATTTGGATTCTGGTGTTTTTGATAGGTATCTTAATTTGAGTTTTAGTGTAAAATTTAAAGGGAAGATTTTAGAGATGTTGGTGGTTTGTTGGTGTTGATCTGCCATTGATGGCTGTGGAGCTTAGCTATTGGATTTTATTGTTGAAAGGGGAGGAAAAAGACATGCTTGGTTGCGAAGCAAATGACCTTTTCGGGGATGTCTAGATCTAACGTTAAAGTTTATTTTGTGAGTGAGGGCATTTTCGAAATTCCACAATTATTAAATAGAAGGACCTTTCTATTGATGAGATTAAAATTTAGGGATCTAAAAGTTGATTTTTGAAAAATTGATATCTTCAAGCGTTAGTTAGGTAAAAACTTAAGAATCCCGTGTAGTCGGTATCCGAAAACTTATATCAGTACCTTGTTCGTATCCATTACGTATAGTAATTTTATTATCCTGTATCATCAACCTATTTATAACTAGACATCTTTAAACGATAAGAGCCATGCGGTACCCTACAATGCCCGTACCTTTTTCATCCCTAGCCAATACACTTCATGTCCCTCTGAATAAGCGCGTAATGGATTTTTATTAAGGAGACAGTAGACGCACGTACAACGCTTTAACCCATTACCCTCTAGCAAAGCATCATTTTAAAAGTTCAAACTATAAAAAGCAATGCTAATCTAACAAGGCACAATATATAATAAAAATGAACGACAAATAAAAAAATTTGAAAAAAAAGAATTACTCCGTACATCCCACCTGTCAAAATTTTAAAAATATTCAATCTCTTTCCTTAACCCGCCTCCCTAACTTTCCCTTCCCCCCCCCCCCCCCCTTCTCTCTTCCTCTCTACCCTATAAAAGCTTGTAAAACCGAAACGTCTCTTACATTTTCTCTATCTTTGTGTCTGTTTCTCTTCGTTCCTTATCCTGCGCACACCTCACCTATGGCGCACGATATCCAACTTCCCTGCGACGGAGATGATGTATGCATGAAATGCAAGGCAAAACCTCCAGCTGAAGAAACTCTGACTTGTAGCACGTGCATTACTCCATGGCATGTGGCTTGTCTTTCTTCTCCTCCTGAAACCCTAGCCTCTACTCTTCAGTGGGAGTGTCCTGATTGTTCCGGTGAAGCCATCGTCACCACAGCTGTCGTCGGTAGTGGAAATGAGTTGGTGGCAGCGATAAAGGAGATTGAAGCGGATGCTAAGCTGACGGAGAAGGAGAAGGCGAGGAAACGACAGGAATTGATGAGTGGGAAAATGGAAGAAGAAGATTTGAAGAAGAAAGGGAAAGAGAGGGTAAATGAAATGTTGATTGTTCTTGGTGATAACATTAACTGTTCGTTTTGTATGCAGTTGCCTGAGAGACCCGTTACTGTAAGTTCTGATTTCCATTGTGGTTTTTATTTTGTACTTTTAGATATGTTTGTTTTTATTATCATCTTCACTTCATCAAAACCTAGCATCATATTTATCTGCATATAAATTATTACATTTGTTTCTCTTTTAATGAACGATTCATTACTTTAATCACTGTAAGTTAACGTGCGAGCTTGAAATGGTATATTTTGTCTTGTTTCAGACACCGTGTGGCCACAATTTTTGCTTGAAATGTTTCGAGAAATGGATTGGACAAAGAAAGTTTACCTGTGCAAAATGCCGTAAGCCAATACCTGCAAAAATGGCCAGTCAGCCCCGCATTAATGCTACCGTTGTGTCTGCCATTCGTATGGCAAGGATGTCAAACTTGATTTCTTCTGGAGGTCTCCCGAAGATTTACCATTTTGAACACAATCAAAACAGGCCAGACAAAGCATACACGACAGAAAGAGCACAAAAGGCTGGTAAGGCCAATGCTTGTAGTGGGAAGATATTTGTCACTGTGCCTCCAGATCATTTTGGGCCTATCCCAGCTGAAAATGATCCTGAAAGAAATCAAGGCGTGCTGGTTGGAGAATGTTGGGAGGATAGATTGGAATGCAGGCAATGGGGTGCACACCTACCCCATGTTGCTGGTATTGCTGGACAATCAAACTATGGAGCACAATCAGTGGCACTTTCTGGAGGATATATAGATGATGAAGACCATGGAGAATGGTTCCTCTATACTGGAAGGTTGGTTTCAAATATCAATTCTCAATGAACTGACATTTAGTCGTAATTCATCAATCTCCTTTTTTTTTTTCCTTCACTTTTATTGCAGCTGTTCTATACATTGAATAAGGTGAAAGTATATATGTGAACTGTTGATGCTAATTTTTGTATGCGTTTGTTGAAGATAATTCACTCTTGGAGCTGGTAAATGCAAATGCATGTGGGCTTGTAACTCCTTTCTGTTTCTTTTCTATGATACGGTTTTAAGAATAAAAGAAGGATTTAGCATTGAAAGAAGAAGATAACAGAAAGGAAGAAGGAAACAAAGAGTAGACACAAGAATTCTTTATTGATCAATTACAGAATGAATCTACGAGTCAATGATCAAGGACTTATAACTAATTTAACGGCTTGTCTGGCAACTTTCAACATTTCAGCTCACTTCCTCCTATCTAACAGAATCCTAACAAATTCTGCAACGGTCTACTAACGGCTATTAATCTGGCAGGGTGACCAAGATTTATAACTAATTTAACGGTTTGTCTAACAACTTGCAACATTTCACCTCACTTCCCTCCTATGGAACAGAATCCTATCAAATTCTCCAACGGTATCCTAACGGCTATTAATCTGGCACGGGTGACATGCTTCCATTGCCTACCACGCACCGTATCACTGTTGATGCATTATCACACACCGAATCACTATTGATTGCATTACCAAGCACCGTATCACTATTGATTGCATTACTACGCCATATCACTATTACTACGCACCGTATCACTCCTATTGATTGCATCACTACGCACCGTATCACTGCTATTGATTGCATCACTACGCACCGTATCACTGCTATTGATTGCATCACTACGCACCGTACTGCTATTGGTTGCATTACTATAGGTTGCATTACTACTCACCGTATCACTATTGGTTGCTTTACCACGCACCGTATCACTATAGGTTGCATTACTACTCACCGTATCGCTATAGGTTGCATTACCATGCACCGTATCACTATTGATTGCATTACTAAGCATTGTATTACTATTGGTTGCTTTCTTCTATGCGCTGTATCACCATTGATTGCTTCCTTAATACGTACCGTATCACTATTGATTGCTTTACTAATGCTCACAGTGTCACTGTTGATTGCTTTACTAATGCTCACAGTATCAGTATTGATTGCTTTATCACTTTACAGGTATCAATGAATTAGTATGCATAACCTGCGGTGCTTGATGAGACCATGGTTAATCTAGTGTTATTGTATATCTATGTCTGTCCTTGTGACTTCTTGTTTTCTGATGTTCAAAACTTCTTGTTTATTTTAGTAACTTACTAGCTCTGTCCTCTCCTTTATCCTATTGCTCTTTCTTGTTTACATGCCTTAATTTTTTTTTTACCGTTATCTTTTTTGTTTTTAATGTTCTTTTACAATTGGACTTGTGGATACTGAAGTCATTCTATGGTTGTGGTTGGCAGCGGTGGTCGAGACCTTAGTGGAAACAAACGGACTAACAAGGAGCAGTCTTTTGACCAAAAGTTTGAGAAAATGAATGAGGCTCTTAGATTAAGTTGCAAAAAAGGCTATCCTGTTAGAGTAGTGAGGTAAGTTCTACCCAAAATTTCATTTTTCTTTCTCTGGTTATGTATTTATATCTTCTTTACATTTTAATTCTATATGACTGCTTGTGCACTCTATAGCATTGCCTTTTGTTTTGCATTATGCATTTATAATTATATGGATTTTAAAACTCTTCCTGTTTATAGATGGTATTAATGGCTGCTGTTTCCCAATGTGAAAATAGCTATTAGGAGACGAAAGTGTCAAAAGTTAAAAGAAATCAATATCATGTTAATTGTTTATATATATTTTTTATGCTTTGCCTTTTCTTGCGATTATGGACTTGAGCAAATATAATGACAAAAGATTCATATAGCGGACTACAACCAGTTTGGGATTAAGACTTAGTTGTTGATTTTATTAGGAGCAGTGGTATCATTGGTGTCGCATAGTCGAACTTGAGTTGGTTCAGGAGTTTTTAGCTTGAGCATGATTCAAGCTTTTTTATGTACAAAATGACTCAAATGAGCTATAAACAAGCATTGAAGTGAATCGAATTCTATAAAATATTAAGTTAACAAATGCTTATAGCAACATATTATTCAATAATAGGATATGACGTAAGTATGAAAATAAAAAGGAAAGGAGATGACACAAATTTATCATATACAGCCAAAACTTATCTTTCCAACTTGGTACTTGTAATCTTATAGTCTGAAGCTTTTGGTGCAACAAAATCCATTGTTTAAGGTTGGGAATATAGAAAAGGAGAATGGGTAAGGGAGAGCTGGGTAAGGGGGAGCTATTGGTATTTGAGGAAGTTGGAAGAACGTGGGAAAACTCCAATCTATCTTATTCCTGACAGATTGTTTCTGAAAAGGTGAGATTTCCATTTGGCCATTACAGCATTATGTAAATATTATGGAACAGCTGTTTTTCCCAATGCCCCATTGCGAGTGCACTAGTTAATATTGAATTGGTAGGCCAAAATCCCACTACATGTTGGCCGATTTGGTAGAATAAATTTAAAATTTAATACCCTTATTAGAGACTGCTATTTCTTTTAGAGAATGTCTTTGATGGTTGTTTCATTTGATGAGGTCATAATTAGTTGTATCAGTTTAACACATTTAACTTTAGTGAATATATTTACCTCTTTTTTAGGCCATTGACATTTAAGAATTTGCTGACATTGATGCTTGGTAATATATATCTTTACAATTGTAATGTTTATAAATGTAAAGTAATGCATAAGTAATATGACCATGCATTAATGTGTCTTGCACCACTTGCAATTAGGAAAGGAAATGGGACGGATTTTTCTTTGGGTATCTGACCTGGTCCATCCTGTTAAGTGATTTTGAGTATTAGTTAAATGAGTTCTATGAGTGTTAAATTTATTACCCATCATGGGTTTGGGTTTGATAAGGAAAAAACAAAATCGATTTGGTGGGTCTGGGTTTAAGACCTTGAGCGTCTGCTACTCGAAACTTGTTATGTGGATATGATAAATTTTTCATTCCTATGTATGTTGTTAAGATGAACTATTTTTATATAGATTTTTTATTATAAATTTGTAATTTATTTCAGTTTTATTAAGATTTTTGCTACTTTTATTTTATATTAAATTGGTTTAGGTAGTGAACAAGTAGTATTTATCAGTTCTGGACGGGTAGGGATAGTGATAGGGATAATTTAAAATGGGTTTTAGACAGGTATGAGCAGTTCAAAATTCAAAAGTATGCTAGGGCATTATTAGATTATCTGAATTTGCAATTTCTGATGCTAAGGCAACTGGCTCTATATTGTAGGAATTGGCAGGATAGGGTTAGGAATTGGTAGATATTACTTGTTGCATGCCTGGTTGATATTTCCTAGTCTTTGATTTTTCCAAATAATACCTAGTTGATTTTGAATGTAATATTCTCCTTGACAATGTATAAACTGGAAACGAGGCACTTCTAATGTTATTTGCTGATGTTGCTAATGCATTTAAAAAATGATTTCAGTTATTGCATAAAAAAACTCATGAAATGCACATGGTGAATATTTGTGAGAGGATGTGTAAGGTAAATGATTTAGGTTCAATTTTTTACACTCAACACAATTCTTCTTCCTTGTTTTAACAAGTGCTGTTCATTTTTCAAACACTTCTCATGCTTGCTGTTTGAAATGAGCAGGTCCCACAAGGAGAAGCGTTCCTCATATGCTCCTGAGAAAGGGGTTCGCTATGATGGAGTCTATAGAATAGAGAAGTGCTGGCGAAAAGTTGGAATTCAAGTAAATACATCGAACTTCTGATCAAGTTTTTCTTTCCTTTTTTTTTCTTTTCTTTTCTTTTTTCCCCCTGTAGTATGGAATAATTTATCAAGAGCTGTTCCTGCATTAGGGCCATAAGGTTTGTCGCTACTTATTTGTCAGATGTGACAATGAGCCTGCTCCTTGGACGAGGTTTGTTTTTTTGAAAATTTGGCTAATGTGTTTCCTTTATTTGAATTTCTTTGTCTTTCTCTCTCTTTCTTAATGTATCCAACTTTTATAACAGCGATGCAAATGGGGATAGACCAAGACCTTTGCCTGTCATAAAAGAGCTTGATAAGGCAACTGATATAACAGAGAGAAAGGAAAGCCCATCATGGGATTTTGATGTGAGTGAATTCAGTTGTTAAGTTTCTTTATCTTTTACCTGCTTTCTTGTTTATTGTTAATTTGATGATCATCTGGTCTTGATCAAAGTTACCTATGGCATTGAAATAGAAACTGTTTCAATGGTATTGGAAATCAAATCTATTCTTTAATCTTATTAGTAAATTGGAAAATGAACTTTGACATCATTTATTATTTCTCAGGAAGAAGATGGTCACTGGAAGTGGAAAAAACCCCCACCAGTAAGCCGAAAACCTGTTGCTAATGTAAATTCTGAAGATAGGAAGAGGTCAAAGAAAGTTATAAGGCAATCACAATATGGACAAATAAAAGAGAAGCTGCTAAGAGGTTCTCCTCCTGTTCTGTTCTTTTGTTATATGTCATCACATCATCGCTTTCAGCCTGTAGAATTCCACTGTAAACCATTTCAAATTATTTCTCTTTAAGTTTCTAAAATCTGAAATGAAAGGTGCTGGCCGATAGGTGGTGAATTCAATGTATTGTCTGTGTTATTACATTCCATGTTCACTTTTGATCTTCAGTATTGCATTTAATGTTCACTTTTGCAAGTCTCAATATTGCAGAATTCAGTTGTAAGATATGTCATCAAGTGTTGAATGAACCAGCTACAACAACCTGTGGTCACAATTTTTGCAAGTCATGTTTGGAAGGGGCATTTGCTGGGCAGACCGTCATGAGAGAGAGAAGTAGAGGCGGACGGACACTTCGAGCACAAAGAAATGTCATGAAGTGCCCTTATTGTTCTGTAGACATCTCTGATTTCCTTCAAGATATTAAGGTGCGATATAAATAAATGTAGCCACTTGTTTTTAGGGAAGCACAGCATGCAGGGTCCCTTGTTTTCTATCTTTGAAATACATGATAGTTTCATTCTCTGGTGCTTATTGACAGGTTAACCGAGAACTGATGAATGTGGTAGAGACACTGCAATGCATGGCTAAAGAGAGTTTGGACGTTGTGGAGGATTCAAGTGAGGAAGATGATGACAATCCCTGTAATAAGACTGCTAACACCGTTTCAGGGGATGCTTCTACTAACAGTGAGCTCCAGAAGGCTGTCGAGCAGAAGAATGCAGATGACGGTGAAAATGCTGGAAGCACTGAAGCTTCAGCAAATAATGAAAAATCCAGCATTCACAGTTTGGCTGAATGCAGCAAGCCACAGAGGGTTAACAAGAAGAAGAAAGTTGAATCTGGTGATTGCTCCATAAAGGATGAGAAAGGGAACAAGATTTCTGCAGAGAAAACTGGTGATGGAAACTCTGGAGAAGGTAGCAAACCTGTCTCAGAGTCTTTGAAAAGGAAGAATGGGGTTGAAACAATAGAACCTCCTGGTGCTGGTGGTGTCAAGACAAGGAAGAGAAGAGTTGAACAAGAAACAGCTGATGGCAATGATTCACCATCAAGTCCACTTCATGTGCGATCATCTGATGATTTTTAATGAATCCTTTCGTTGGTTTAATAGCTTATTTGTGTACTTTCATTTCAAGGTGACCTTTTAGAACTGAATGCAATTTGCAATTCATCTATGCATGATATTTGAATGGCTGCCATTATTGGGAGCAAGACTGCCTATTTTTGGGTACCCTTTATTTTTGTATAATTCACATTCATATTTATATTTTAATTTTAATTAATATATGTATTTTTATGTTATAATATAAAGAAATTTACAAGTATTTGAAGGTTTTTTTTTTTTTTTTTTTTTTTTTTTTTTTTTTATATATATATATTTTAGCATTTAGGCTTGGAAAAGGATTGAAAGATTAAAGGGACCGACCTGAGTTTCCTCCGCCTTGCATCATTGGATAGAGAGTTACTAAGAATTTTCTAAAGGGAAAGTACTATCTAGCCCGAAGTTTGGTTAAACTTACCATTTCATCCCTCTATTTTGAGAATCAATTAAATAAGTTTTTTCTTGACTGATCAATTTGATTTATTGATTATAGAAATTAGAAAATTTCAGTAAACCCAAGAAAAGAAAAGCTTGAGCCTTGATCATGTTTGATAATTTTTTTTTTTTTTGCTTTATATGATTTCCTATTTTGTTTAATGTCATGATTTTTTTAGCTCAATAGATCCATTTTTGGCCTGATTATGTATTTTCCCATTTACTTATTCTATTATTAGATAGTATTTTTGTTTATAATTTGCAAGGCTATACTTAATTTTTTCTTCCAAAATAACTATTGACTCTTGGTGGCTATGATAGTGAATTTGATCAAATTTCAAGGACCACATAGAACTATGCCCTTTTCGTCATTAAGTTTCATTCAGCCTTTTATCTATATCAGTAATTCTATAAAATATATAAAAGTAAAAATGGATAGGTGATGTTATTATAGCTAAAAATGCTCCTAGTAAATTTATAGATTAATAAAAATATCATTAAGGATTTTACCTTTATACATTGTTATCCTTGTGGCTTTACACTTTGAATTTATACTTTCGAAGATTATCCTTGTGGCTTTTTCTGCATAACCTAACACTTTCACATTTCAATAGTAACTATATTCCTCCCCTAAATGAAATGTGAACGTGTAGAATCATTATTGAACATGTGCAAAGATACTTCATTTTGATGAAAGATATAATTATTGTTGAAATATGAAACGTAGGGTTATAATTGAACCTTTGTAAAGTTCACGGGCCACAAGAATAATCGGCCAAAGTTCGAGTCAAATTTGTGCATTTTGCTGATTTTAGTTTTGACAGGTTAAAAAAATAAAGGTAATTTAATTTTGATTGATCATATTAATTTTAAATCTAAAATCTATTGAATAAGATAAAAAATTATATTAGATATATATAAAATATGGTAATATTATTCGATTCCACCTTTTTTATACCTGGAACAGATCTTTTTGAAATTGAAATCATATAATATAATATTAAATAAGATATATAATGTATATATTAAATATGGTAATATATATATATATAATAGTAAATATATACATATTATAAGTATTATACACATATGGTAATATTATTCGATTCCACCTTTCTTATAACTGAAACTAACCATTTTGAAATCAAAACTATATAATATCATATTAAATATGTGACATCCTACTGAGTTGAGTCTGTGCATAGAGTCGAGTTGAACCAAACCCGGTTGGGGTAGAATGAGATTATAAGTGGACTTACTTGAGTGAGAGAAAAAGATCAAAGTATAAGGGTTAGGATTTAGTTGCATTAAAAGATCAAGCTTGGGTATTAAGTTGTAGCCTTTTCACAATTGAGGTACCATTTAGGAAGTTTCACATAACAATTCATTGATATTTTGGGAACCTACCCGTGAGCTCCATGTCACTTTCCCATTTTCATCTTTATCTTCATCTTCTTCATTTTCTTCCTTTCCTCTTTCACCTTCCTTTCAATTTTAATGGTAGTTAAGCCTTAACTTCAACTTCTCTTCTATCCAAGTAAGTAAACCTTCTTGAAGTTCATAATTGAATCATTTGGTGCTATTATTTTAGAATTCATACGAATTCTTATTTATAGGTGAAGGGAGTTCAAAGAGTGTAGAAAAAAGAAGCTAAAGAAGAACTCGAGCTTTTTGGAGTAAAGGTTTGATATCTCTTGTCATTTTCCATTTTCTTTGCATGACAATTTGTGTGGTGTATTGCTAGTGAGACAATATATTGCTTCATGTTGAGTGGGAGGACTGGTAATGGTGAGAAAACAGGGGAGGAAGTGAATAAATGAAGTAAATATTGAGTTTATGTTGAAACAGGGTTTGCTGGAAATTTTACCAGTAACTTCATCTTGATTTTGACCTTGACCCCATTTAATGATGGAATTAGAAAGTGTCATAGAAGAGTTATTTGTTCCTCTATGTGTTAGCTTTACATGGGTTTTTGAATCATCCAAATCGGAGTTGTATATTGAGAGATATGATCAAAAGAGTACAGACAGTGCAGGATGGAAGACCCGACGCGCGCGCGCGAATTGCATGACAAGTTCGCGTTGCACTTCTCGCGCTCGCGAATGTGAACTGCGCACTCGCGACTTTCACCTCTGACTCTCATTTGGCACTTCTCGCGCTCGCGACTTTCAAGTGCGGGCTCGCGACTTGGCCCTTGGCCTGTAAGTGCTCGCGACCTTCATCGCACGCTCGCGAATTTGGCCTGGGAACTCACTGTCTCTCATTGTGCACTCTACGCGCTCGCGACTTTCAAGTGCGCGCTCGCGACTTGTGCCCGATAACTCACTGTCTCTCATTTTGCACTCTACGCGCTCGCGACTTTGCAAGGCGCGCTCGCGACTTTGCAAGGCGCGCTCGCGACTTGTGTTTTCCTGCACTTTTGGACTTCATTTTCAATGCAATTGTATTCCTTTGCTTCACTTATATACCTCCAATCATTTTAACACCAAAATACAACATGAGAACATGTATCAAAACAACATTCAAGCATGCAAATGATGTGAAATCAAATAAACATTATGATTTATGAAGTTATGAACTATTAATATGATGTTGTGTTATATTATTTACAATACCAACATTATGCTCCATTGAGGTTAGGTAGAAACCATGTAGATAAGGCTATGTCGCGACATAGGATAGCAGATCTGCACCCCATACAGTTTGATACTCCGGCTACAGGCCGTTGAGTGGATATGATTATATATGGGCCATAGCAGCCAAGCATACAGTATTCATCCAGTTTCATACAGTTTTTCTTATCACTTCGGTTTCACTATAACCTTATGGAGCCATACAGATATCTTGACATAACATTTCATGAATCATATAGTATTATAAACAGTACGAAAGATAATCAAGGTATAATGAAAGTGTCATGCTATGTGTGCTTATATGTGCCTTATGTGCCTACATGGTTCTATCTACACATGTATGTGCTTAATTGTTTCTTTTTATGTTGAGATATCCACTGAGCTTTATTTGCTCAGCGAGTTACCTGTTTAACTCGCAGGTTTTGAGATTGGACCGTAGAGAGTCAGCTTACAACTGCTGCAGTTCATCTGTAGAAGACTCAGTCTTCAGGGTAGCTACTCATTTTAACGTGTATCTTTGTCTAGCCTTTTCATGGCATGTACAGGGCACACAGTTGGGCCCATTTCATTTTGTAAATGAGTAACATGTCTTGTAAATATTAAGTACATTATTATTGTAAACACCATCAGCATGCTATTATATTCAATATACATTATGATTTCAGCATGTCAGGCCATACAGTCAACCAGTTTGTAGCGTCTCGGTTCGGTTCAGTCGGGTTTACGGGTGGACCGGGAAGGGATGTTACAAAATAAGGTTATAATGTATATATTAATAATATAATGGTAATACATACATATTATAGGCAATATACACATATGGTAATGTTATTCGATTCCACCTTGCTCCTAATTGGAATTGACCGTTTTGAAATTGAAACCATATAATATATATACATATATGGCAATATATACATGTTATAGGCAATATACACATATGGTAATACTATTTGATTTCACCTTACTTATAACTGAAACTGAACTTTTGAAATTGAAATAATATAATATAATATTAAATAAGGTAGATAATGTATATATTAAATATGGTAATAAACGTGTGCGCGCGCCCGCGCGCGCACACACAGAGACACATATATATATACATATTGTAGGTATTATACATCTATGGTAATATTATTCGATTCCACATTTTTTATAACTGGAACTAACCGTTTTGAAATTGAAATCATATAATATAATATTACAATCTATATATTAAATATGGTATAATATATATATATATATATATATATATATAGTAGTAATATAATGGTGATATATAATATTACATATTATAGGCAATATACATATATGGTAATATTATTCGATTCCACATTTCTTATAACTGAAACTAACCGTTTTGAAATTGAAATCATATAATATAATATTAAATGAGGTATACAATCTATATATTCAATTTGGTAATATATAATATTACATATTATATGCAATATATATATAAGGTAAGATTATTCGATTCCACCTTGATTCTAACTGGAATTGACCATTTTGAAATTGAAACCATATAATATATATATATATATATATATATATAGACACACGTTAATATATACATGTTATAGGCAATATACACATATGGTAATACTATTCGATTTATAATTGGAACTGATCTTTTTGAAATTGAAATCATATATTATAATATTAAATAAGGTATATAACGTATATATTAAATATGGTAATACACACACACACATATATATATATATTATGGTAAATATATACATATTGTAGGTATTATACACCTATGGTAATATTATTCGATTCCACATTTTTTATAACTGGAACTAACCGTTTTGAAATTGAAATCATATAATATAATATTACAATCTATATATTAAATATGGTAATATATATATATATATATATATATATATATATATATATATATATATATATATATATATAATGGTAATATATAATATTACATATTATAGGCAATATATATATATGGTAATATTATTTGATTCCACATTTCTTATAACTGAAACTAACCGTTTTGAAATTGAAATCATATAATATAATATTAAATGAGGTATACAATCTATATATTACATATGGTAATATATAATATTACATATTATATGCAATACACATATATGGTAAGATTATTCGATTCCACCTTGCTTCTAACTGGAATTGACCATTTTGAAATTGAAACCATATAATATAATATATATACACACACACACACACACACACATTAATATATACATGTTATAGGCAATATACACATATGGTAATACTATTCGATTTATAATTGGAACTGATCTTTTTGAAATTGAAATCATATATTATAATATTAAATAAGGTATATAACGTATATATTAAATATGGTAATACACACACACACATATATATATATATTATGGTAAATATATACATATTGTAGGTATTATACACCTATAGTAATATTATTCGATTCCACATTTTTTATAACTGGAACTAACCATTTTGAAATTGAAATCATAATAATATAATATTAAATAAGGTATACAATCTATATATTAAATATGGTAATATATATATATATATATATATATATATATATAGAATGGTAATATAATGGTAATATATAATATTACATATTATAAGCAATATACATATATGGTAATATTATTCGATTCCACCTTGCTTCTAACTGGAATTGACCGTTTTAAAATTGAAACCATATATATATATATATACATATATATATATATATATATATATATATATATATATATATATATATATATATAGTGATATATACGGTAATATATACATGTTATAGGCAATATACACATATAGTAATACTATTCGATTTCACCTTTCTTATAACTGGAACTGACCTTTTTGAAATTGAAATCATATAATATAATATTAAATAAGGTATATATTAAATATGGTAGCGCGCGCGCCCACACATATATATATATATATATATATGTGTGTGTGTGTGTGTGTGTGTGTGTGTGTGGTAATATATAATATTACATATTATAAGCAATATACATATATGGTAATATTATTCGATTCCACCTTGCTTCTAACTGGAATTGACCGTTTTAAAATTGAAACCATATATATATATATATATATATATATATATAGTGATATATACGGTAATATATACATGTTATAGGCAATATACACATATAGTAATACTATTCGATTTCACCTTTCTTATAACTGGAACTGACCTTTTTGAAATTGAAATCATATAATATAATATTAAATAAGGTATATATTAAATATGGTAGCGAGCGCGCCCACACACACACACACACACACACACACACACACATATATATATATATAATGGTAAATATATACATATTGTAGGTATTATACACCTATGGTAATATTATTCGATTCTACATTTCTTATAACTGGAACTAACCGTTTTGAAATTGAAATCATATAATATAATATTACAATCTATATATTAAATACGCTAATATATATATATATATATATATATAAAATGGTAATATAATGATAATATATAATATTATATATTATAGGCAATACACATATATGGTAATATTATTCGATTTCACCTTGCTTCTAATTGGAATTGACCGCTTTGAAATTGAAACAATATAATATAATATTAAAAAAAAAGTTTTGATTAGTTAAAAAAAGTTTAGGTCAAATTTATGCATTTTGCCGATTTTAGTTTTGATTAGTTAAAAAAATAAAAGTAATTTAAATTTGATTGTCATATTAATTTTAAATCTAAATTCTATTGAATAAAATAAGAAATTATATTAGATATATATAAAATAAGAAATTATTGGATTCCACCATTTTTATAACTGTAATTTACCATTTTGAAATCGAAACCATATAATATAATATTAAAAAAGGATATATATATATATATATATATATATGGTAATATAATGGTGATATATATAGTAATATATACATGTTATAAGTGATATACACATATGGTAATATTATTTAATTCCACGTTTCTTATAATTGGAATTGACCTTTTTGAAATTGAAACCATATTATATAATATTAAATAAGGTATATAACGTATATATTAAATATGGTAATATATATATATATTATGGTAAATATATACTATTATAGGTATTATACACAAATGATAATATTATTCAATTGCACCTTTTTTATAACTGGAACTAACCGTTTTGAAATTGAAACAATTTAATATAATATTAAATGAGGTAAATAATGTATATATGAAATATGGTAATAATATATATATATATATATATATATATATATATTATGGTAATATATACATATTATAGGCATTATATAAATATAGTAATATTTTTCGATTCCACCTTTCTTCTAACTGAAATTGACCATTTTGAAATTAAAACCATATAATATTAATATTAAATATATTATATTAAATTTGGTAATATAATAACTCATGTATTATTTAAGAATAACATAATAGAAAAGTATGCATGAAATTGTCTTTTAACCATAATAATTGCTACTTTCTTAATTTGTGTGAAAAAAAGAAAATGAACTATCTTTTTGGGACGGAGGGAGTATAAGATTTATTATTTGATATGAGTAGAAAATAAAACTCACTATATATATATATATATATATATATATATATCACAAGTTATATTAGCAAACCATATAGTATATTGAAAGAATTTTTTTGAAAAATTAATTATATCTTCATAAATTTTGATAAAAATATTAAAGAAATATCAAAATTATAATTGATTTTCTAAAATAATTATTAATATAGTAATTATTATAATAACTGATATTGGGTTTCTCATATTTTAGTAATATAGACAATTTATAATATTATAGTACATACACAAATTAAGTTAATTAAATTTTAAATTGATTGGTAAGTAATTTAAGTTTCATAAAAATTGATTTCCAAATTATAACAATATTTTATTATTATAATTATTTTCTTAACAAGTTATTTAACTATTGAATTCTTTGTTTTATTATTTCATAAACTATTCTTTTTTTAATTTTGTGAATACTCTTAGATTTTTAGTAATATAAACTATTCATAATATATAATTAAAATAAAAAATTAATAAAGATTATACATTACATTTACTTTCAATGTGTAAAAAATCAATTAGTACAAATAACGTAAAATGCACATTCGAGAAAACTAGCAATTAATAAACAAGAATATAGCCTAGCGCGATACACTTATTAATTTAAGTTTCATATTTATAAATATAATTTGAAAGTTGTACCGTAATAATACAACATTGATTTTTGAGCAAATAAAAATGCAATAAAAAACCTACAACAAAGTGATTTTCTGAATTTTAATGCTAAACTTGCTATTAATTTGGTGTAAATTTTTAATTTTAGAAACCCTTAACGTATTTGAAAATTGTTCTAGATTTTATTTTTTTTGAGAAAAAAATATTTTAGATTTGAATCAATTTTAAAAAATAGTTTTACAACACAATATTTTTTTGATAAATTCGAGAAGGAATAGGTAAAATAGTAATCATTAATAAATATTGTTATGAAGAATATATAAAATTATTATTGAATGCTAAGCGAATCATATAATTACTAAAAAAAAAAAAAAAAAAGATAACGTAATTAAAAATTATTGAGCAAAAAAATTCAATATATACGGAATAAATATCTCTAAAAAGTGTGATTTAAATTGACAATCCAATTTGTAAACATATAATCAATAAGTCATTTAAGTACATATTTGTTTATACATATTTTTACATTTCATTTGATTTTAATTTTATTTATTTAATACTTCAATAATTTTACTCTTAAAATATTTCTGAAATTTAAATTTACTCATCAATTGATTATTAAATTTGAGATGATTATGCATACTAAGACATAGCTTAGTGATAAGTATATATACGACCTGACAATAGATCTAAATTTGAATTCCCTCCCTCAATATTAAAAAAGAAAAAGAATGGAGACAGTTACGCTGAATAGAAACAAATAATTTTAAAGAATAAAACAGAAAGAGAATTGGTTGGATATCAATTATTCAAACCACTGTTGATACTATAAAATTTTTATATGTAAACTTTGAATATGCTATTAATATGTTGTAATATTATAGAAAGTGAAAAAAAAAAATTAAAAGAAGCAACAAAAGAACATCATTGTGTGCCTAAAATTTTTAAAATATTATTCTTCAAACAATAACTCTGATGTATTTTAAGAATTTAGTCAATAAAATTTATTTTACCTTTTTTTTTAATCTTTAACTTAGTAAGCCATTAATAAAGATATTTCATTTAACGAACAATAATAAAGATTATCATGAGATGAGGAAAATAATTGTTTAAATAAACAAATTTAAAAATCTTGCAAACATTTTAAAATATCTCAAAAAGGAATAACAAGCAAGCAAAATGAGACAGAGGGAATACATTATAACTAAGCGGTTTTCTACGCTTTACGCGGCTATGTAATATATTTAGTTTGAGATGTAAAATATGTGTATCGAATAAATTGCTAAAAACTTAAAGTACATACTATGCATAGACAATATTATATCATGTGAAATTGAAATTTTTTATTTTAACTAATGAATGAGTTATTCATCCAATAAACTTGAAAGGAAAGAGAATGCTAATATTGTATTTATACATGATGAATGAAATAGAGATAACATATTACTGTATAAACACGAAATATTGATGGAAAAATTAGCGAAAACTTATATCCCTTGGCAATAACTTGAAGAATAGAAATGCATACATAAAAAAATTTGAAAAAATTATGAATAATAACAAAGAAATATTAGTAATTCAAAAGTCATTATATTTAAAACTCTATCATAAAAACTATAAATTAGAGATAGATTTTTTTAATGAGAAGCGAATTTTTTTTTCTCTAAAAATATACAAAATTTTGCTCAAATTAGTTAAATTCAAATACTTAAACATTAGAAAGCCTCTCTTTTCAAAGGGAGTGTTGTTGATTTGGTTCGAATTTCTTCTTATATTGAGATATGTAAAATTGATAATGGGAAGCTTGTTGCTCTCTTCATCTCAAAATATAAGTCATTTAACATTTTTAAACATGGATTAAATAAGAATTAACTCCTCTAAAGACTAAATCACCTTTTATCTTACATCATTATTCCTATCTCACATCATTACATTGTATATAATATCAATAGGTCTAACTATCAATTTCACTCCGAACTTTTCAAATAGTTGCAATTTCACTCTAAATCAACGTTTGTACCATGAGCACCTTGAACTTATCAACCTATTGACTCCCCTAAATGATAACAAAATCAAGAAAATTTTGACTAAATTACCTTTTATCTTACATCATTATTCCTATCTCACATCATTATGTAGTATATAATATAAATAGGACTAACCATCAATTTCACTCCGAACTTTTCAAGTAGTTACAATTTCGCTCTAAATCGACGTTTGTACTATGGGCACCTTGAACTTATCAACCTAGTTGCAATTATACTCTAATTTGCTTTTAGGGTGCAAATGAATTACAACACTCTGAATTTATCGATTTGTTACAATTGCACTCTAAAAGTAAATTACAATTGAAATTTTGATTAAAATAATATAAAAATTGGCTCCATAACCAATCCAAACTTAGGCCTTGTTTGATTCATTTTAACTTACTTCTCAGGAAGTTTTCACTTCTCGAGAAGTAGAATTCCAAAGAACTTACTTTCTGGGAAGTTCAATGTAATTGTGTTTGATTGATACACTGAATTCCTAGAAAGTAAAATTGTATTTATTAAATGGGACATTAAAAATAACAAGAATACCCCTATAATATTTATAAATAGAATAATTAAAAATATTTCAGTTAAAAAAATAATAATTTGCAATAATTTAATAAAATAAATACCATAAAACCTTAAATTCAACCGACTTATAATTTTTTTATCACATAATAATAAATAAAATTACATTATCATAATTGTAGCATCTAAAACAATATTTTAGCCATATATATCACCATTTTTGCACCCAAATATACATATATAACTTTACATACATATGAACTACCTTAGCTACTACTATATCATTTGCCTTCATATTATATAAACAAGTCCTATGATATCTAAACATTAACAGTCATAAAACTCATAGTCCTAGTAAATTATAGATTTAGGGATTAATAAACTAAGTACATAAGTCTTCCTAAAATCCTCCGGCAAATTAAAAAAGTAATTAATCTCCATGGTATCACGTGCAATCTTCCTTCCTACCTTAATAATATCCTGTTGAGATAAGCCTTCGAATTTCATTAACTCAACATTAACAACCATTCTTCTTTCTACCCCTTTAGATGCATGCTTAAAATAGTTAGCAAGTCTCCCAATTTGTTCTCCAACAACCATCAAATTAACTAATTTATCCATTTCACCAGAAAATTCTTGAATAACTTTCCAGTGTTTGATGGTGCAACATGTGTTGTTTAAACAGAATGAGAAAATGCATGTATAGGTTTAGCACTTGTTTCTTCTTACTCATTACCTACCTCGCCATTAAAAATTGGTGGGAGACATGATTCATAATGACTTTGTTATTCTTGCTCATCTAACTCAATATCTTCTATTGCATCGGCTGGATTTTCGGCACCTTCTCTTGTAGCACTATCTTTTTCATAAACATAATCTAATTCATTATGAAAAGAAAATGGTTTGTTCCTCAATCCTCCTGCATCTCGGTGACTCTGCACAAAATTAAATTTTTTAGTGATGGATATACTTATACGAGTCAAATGCACTTTCTAAAAGTAAAAATAAGTTTTAACAGTAATACCTTAACCCAATTCTCTCAAACTTCATCGTCACAAGTAATGCACTTATCTCTTTCATTCCATCCAAATCCATTGCATCTTGGACCTCTCATTTCAGCAATTGCATGATAATTTGATCTAAAAAGTTTAACCCTTGAGTCAATACATGGATTAGCTTTCATTTGATAATTAGGAATCTTGCCTTTCATCATCTTCTCTATTTGAAGCTGGTAGCCAGATATAAATTGACCATCATCTTGTTTCCATCCACCCATATTAACAAGATCCACTAAACATGAAACTAAACCTGCGTCTTCAGCATTTGTCCATCTAACATAAGACCTCCTTGTCATTATGTAGCATTTTCCCTTTATCTTTTGAGGTTGCACTTCTTTGACCATTGTTAATATTATTCATCCTTAAAATTATCATGCATATGCATACATTACATAGAGAATAATATCATGAATGCATAATAAATATGCTAATCATATAATCTGATCATAAACAAAAAATAAACATTTATATCAAAATTAGAAAATCAATTAAGAATAAATCATAATTGAGAAATTGTCTACAAGGTAACAAGTGATTCATAAAAAATATAAAAAACAATCATATTATTACAAATAAACAATTCAAACAAATATTCATCCAACTCATACTGATACAAATTTGTAATTATTATAAGTTATTCCTATTTTCCCTCTATTTTTGAAAAAATTTCATTAGCTAAATTGAATCTAAAGTTATTCCATTCTGAAGAACTTTCTAGATGGTCAATTAGCTCTCCACCATAAACATCTTGAGGTCCTTGTTCCATTTCTTCATACTGATTTAACTCATTCTCCATTAGATCCGATTGCATGTTCATTCTAATAAAATCGTGTAATAAAGCACATGCTGAGATGATCCTAGAAACTGTCTTTATAGGATACCAAGGTGTGCATCTTAAAATACCCCACCTAAGCTTTAATAGTCCAAAACACCTTTCTATGACATTTCTTACTCGATAATGTTTCATGTTGTAGCATTCCTCTACTGTTCTTAGTTCATTACTAGTCTTCCAATCATTCAAATGGTATCTTTGACCTCTATAAGGGGTTAAGAAGCCATTTGAATTCATGTAACCAGCATCACATAAATGATAATATCCTATAATGAAAAATAAGCAATCTATTATTACTAAATATGAATTACATGATTTATAACACAAAAAAATTTAACTTTCTTATACATTACCTTGGGGAACTTTTAAAGGATTTTTTCTAGAAAGTGCATCTCTAAGTACTCTATTATCGTGTGCAGACCCCTCCGATCTAGGTAATATATATATATATATATATATATATATATATAGTGTAAATCTTGTGAACAGACTCCTAACACATTAGTTGAAAGATCTCCTTTCCTATTTATGTATATAACTTTATCTTTCTCTGCCACACGAACTTTAATATGTGTTTCATCTAATGCACCCAAACAATTCGACAAGATGTGTATATTTGTTAGAATTATATTCTGTGTTCAAAAAAAAAAAAAAATCACAAAGTTTTAACATAGGTAAATGAAATCTACCTTGAACCACTTCCATTTGTCATTAGAGTTATTTTCATCAACTGGTTCTTGCTTTTTTAGAAGAAGATGATGACATTTAAGTACAACATGTAGGACTGAATTAAAATACCTAGATATTGATTCTCTGCTCCTTCTAAAATATAATTGAGTTCCTCTATTTTTGGTATGATGTGAAACTATGTATAAAAATATATCTACCATTTCTTCCACACTCATATTCCTATTTCCATGTAACTTGCCGACTTATTTGAGAATCTCACACAATTATAAAAACACATCTGGTTCATTCTGAAATTTTCAATGCAAACTTCATCATCATTATGAATAAGTGTCTTAATATTTAGAAGTCTAACCTCCATTCATCGTTGAGCAGCATCACCAAATTTATAAGAAATATTTCTAGGAACTCTGACTTGTAACATAGCAATTGCATCCACAGCCATAGTCATCATTGCCATAATCGTTATCATCATTTCAATATAAATTACTATGCAAGAAGCAACCATCTCTTTCCTTTTAGTCAATGGAAGTCTTGCCATTATTGTAAAATATACATGCGTTAAATACATTTAAAATATAACAAGAAATTTATTTAATCAATTTCTAAAGTAAAGATAAAAAACTGATACAACTAATTTTACATTGAAATATAATTCTATACTCCAACAATAAGCACATATACACGAATGCATTTCTAGTAAGTTGGTGATTAGTTGGGTTTTGCCATTTTTCTCATTAACAAATTGCACATCTAATTATTTGTGAGTGAATGACTAAGTTTGATAGGTTTGCATAGTTGAGGATTTCTAATCTAAACTGGCAGGGGTAGCTTGTTATATCATGATTCTTTATTTATTTTTTGTTATTTTCTTCATTTATTTATTTATTTTCGGTTTCAAATATAGACTTAAGATAGAATAAATCCCTCGTCTAAAGGACTTCAATTATAAAATACACAATGTTCCTTTCTTTCCTCAGTCCACACGCCCCCAATCTCATGTCCATAAAGGAGTTGTTATCTTGAATATTAAAATATGATATTTTCTTTCTAAACATAGAATCTTATTTGAAAGCTGAATTAAAAATATAGTTATTAATATTTTGTTTCTAAACTCCATGTAAACTAACATGATTGTTAATTTGTAGCTATATATATATATATATATATATATATATATATATATATATATATATATATAAAAGCAATCCTGAAATGAGAACTGCAGGCACAGTACGAAATTCAATTCTTTATTATTTGGTTGTTTCTAGGTTACTGATTTTGGGCCTGCATTTATGGTTCTGATTTTAAGCATAAATGATCACTCAAAAATCACAAATAAGAAAACAAGAGATATTTCCATGGCATATTTGCAAGTTAGAAGAAGGAGAAGAACAACAAAGAACCCACAAGCAAGTAAAAATTGGTTATCAAAGAATCCACAAGCAAGTAAAAATCGGTTAACAAAGAACCCACAAGCAAGTAAAAATCAGTTTAATTAAGGAAACAAAAATCATTTTAATTAAGGGTTTGATCTAAAAATTATATACAAACCCAATCTTACTCTCAACGAGGACTGATAAGTGAGATTGTTCTTGGATTAAAAAAAAATAAAGAGATTAGAGATCTAGAGCTTACTTGATGTTTGCTTGAGAAACCCCTTAATAGTGATACTGCTTCTTCTTCTTCTTCTTCTTCTTCTTAAATGATAACGACATATAGAAGCTCAAAGGAAGAAAGGGAAAAATGGAGAGGGAGAGTGTATACGCTTAAATTTTGTCCCTAAAAGGTTTAGCGATGAATACACCATTTTCCTGTAAAATTGGATCGGGATTCCTGAACGCCCTGGTTTTGGACCAATGGTCCTTGGTTGAGATTGCTGATGTGTTTAACTATTTTTACTTTTTTGGGTTACCAGGTGTTTCGCGGTGAAACCGGGCCTGAGAAATGCGTTGGGCCCACCCGATACATTTTTTGGTGCACCGTCCACCCGGTCCAATTTTGTAAAAGTGAACTCAGTCCTATTGCGGGGCTTGACAATGGCATTTTTGCCTCGTCAGCCCTAGATGGGGCCACCCCACCCTCAAAGGTCTATAAATAGGCATTGGGGGTAGGTTTTAAGAGGAGGATTTTGGAAAACAAGGGGAGACTCTTGCATTTTTAAAACTCAACTCAAAAATCCTAAGGCAACTACTGTTAACCTTGGATTCAAGTTGAGGTCTAGCATTTAATCAATAAAAAAAAACCCCTCGTGATCAATCTAAAATCCTAAAAATACAAACTTTAATCTTGAAATTTGGATCATTGGATTGAAAACCAAGGAGTTGGGTTCTTTATCCATTTTTACTCAATCTCCTAACGAAACCACCAAAGGTAATTTCTGAGAACGTTTAATCTATCTTCTCGTCTTTTTCTTTTCTTTTTCGATGTTTAAGACATCTTTCTTGGTCTGGTTGTGAGGGAAACCAAGGATCAATCAAACAAGGGGTTCTGCACCTCTCTGGCGCGAGGCCTGCAAGAGTGTCATGCGCCACATCTTAATGCCCCACGCCACTAGTGCCCAGATCACCTGTTTTCATCGAAGAAACACTAGAAGCCTTCCTGATCTGGAAAAGGCCCCGCGCCACTACGTGTAGCGTGCGCCACAAGCATGAGACGAATGCCATAATCCCTTGTGGCCTAAGGCCTTTCAATTTAGAGGTCTTGAAAGAATAAAAATCCAATAAAGGTCTCGATTCGGTGATCCTGTGGCCAAGCTCCGACCTTAAAAGTTTCGTGACTTGTATTATGTCATATATGGATCAAATAAACAAATAAAACATGATTTAGAGTAATGATTGGTGGATTTGTTCATCCTTCTAGGATGAACATCAAGATCATGAGCTCAAATCTTGTTAAAACCTTTAAATTTCTATCATTTAATTATTATCTTTTACAAGCACTTTACTATTTCTGTTCTTTATTATTTCAGTCCTTTAAAATTCTTGTTATTTAGTTTAATGTTTACAGTTATTGTGCTAACCCATTTCTTATTAATCTTATATCATTTACATTCATCATATTCATGCTTGTTGAATGATTGATTGTGTTATGATCTTATTATTAATATATGCTTCTGTGAATATTTGTTATTTTTTATGTTTATTATTTGTGGTTTGGATTTATGATTTAAGTTTTATTGTAAAATGTAAAGGGTTCTTAATGGGATTCACATAATACCTTATTTGTAATAAATAGATTGAGTTTGGAAATTTGGAGAGGTGAGGGTAGATTGTAATAATTAGAGTGGTTTATATCACTTTTCTCCTCCCCCATTTCTTTGTGGATACTTTATGTTTCATGTTTATTATGGTTGTAATAATTTGCTTGAATGGCATGTTTTCCAAAAATTGCATTAAAACTATTTTACATCTCAATTAAGAGTTAATCTCATTATTAATCACTGTGAATCTTTGGACAACGAGGAGGCCGGTTTAACCAGGCGAAATGGGTGCCTAACACCTTCCCATTTCGTACCTAATTCCTGGATCCTATCTCCAATTTAAAACCAGATTAATCGATTCCAAAGAATGGACTGATTCGATACTAAATAAGGGTGGCAGCAAAATAAAACTTTTACCAAAGTAAGAGAACATTTTTCCGAGGATTAAACGAGTTTAAGTAAGAGAAAATCATTTTTACTAAATAAAATAAATCAAGCACGTTCGATTCAATTCTTTCCAATCTTTTGAGAAAAATCTGACGTCCTCACAGGGGAAGTTTTTAGGTCGAGAAGTTGCACTTAATTGGGTTGGGAAGGGGAAGTTAATTCATGTACGGCTAGGTAAGTAGAGTTTCTCAATTCCCGGGAATTTGTTGCTTTGTGCCCACCAAACAATCCCACAATCTCTATTTCCTAGGAGCGACAACTTCCCTTCCCTTCTTAATTCTAACCAAACGTGACCATAGTTAAATGCAAAACATAACATTTGAGTTAAAAGAAAAAATTAATCATTTTGCCTCTTTTGTCCTTCAGCTTATTATCTTTCTCCCCTTTTAGGAAATTAAATGATGGCAACTAATGGCAAAGGAATCACTATATGCATTTTATTATCCTAAGAAGTGTAATCTTGAATTAATATCCAACTCATTATTTTTGCATCTTAAAATTGGTTCAATTTTAAAACCAAAGACACAATCTTGATTTTTTTTAATTTATTATGTCAATACTTGGGTTTGATTTTATTATTTATTGTTTAAAGACTTGGGTTGTTATGGAGTTCATTTTTACATTGTTTTAATAAAAATTCCAATTTTAGTTTACTTTTAGGGTGCAATTGCAACAAATCGACAAGTTCATGGTATTGTAATTCACTTTTAGGGTGCAATTATAGTCTAAAAGCAAATTGAGGTGTAATTACAACTAGGTCGATAAGTTCAGAGTGCTTAGGGTACAAAGGTCAATTTAGAGTAAAATTGCAACTACTCAAAAAGTTCAGGGTGAAAGTGAAGGTTAGGCCATATAAATTAAGGTAAATTGAAAAAAAGATCATTTATTATTCCTTAAAAATATTCAGAAAAAAGAATTATATTTTGGAACAGAGAGAGCATATGGTAATAGTAATTGATGGTTTTTTATTTGGAAATGAGGTATTGCAAACATTAAATTATGATAATTCCATTTAATAGTTAAAGAAAGAGTTAGTTACGATAATATACTGCATCTCCAGTAGAATTATAAACACAGTGAATGGAGTTACATTGTAATATAGATTTGCAAATTGACTTAGTGGAAATATTTGATGTTGTAAAAAACAAGAAAATGTTATTCGGATCATGACGATCGTACTAACTGTACTAAGTGTAATTAATGCAATATTGGGAAGACTAAGTTAACCTTTATGTAATTTGTAAGGATATTTTAGCAAAAGAAATGTTAAGACAGAGAAAAGTCTCATTTGATTTTAGTATCTCGTTACAATTGTTAGTCATTTACCATTTTTTTAAGCATTTAATGTTAGTATCTCATTACAATTGTTAGTCATTTACCATTTTTTTAATCATTTAATGTTAGTATCTCATTCAATAGTTTAAATAAATACTTGATATTGTATTTTGTGGGATTCAATAGTGGGTTGCATATGAGGCTTGGTCATTTAATGCTATTGAAGCTGTGGACAAGAATAAGGATATTACAAGCAAAATACCTGAAGCAAGTGGAGATAGAGTTGAACATACATTTCAAAATGACACTAAAAAAGAGAATAGGAACAAATAATAAAGTAATTTGTTGAAATGAGCATTAAATACTTTTAAAGAAATCTCCTTTAAATCATTGGTTGGTTATCAAAATCTTGAGCATCAGCGTGTAGGTTCTAGATTCAAGTGGTAGTATTAAGTCCCTTAGTTATTGTCCTTGAGAAATGACCGGATTTTGGGCCATCCCTTAAAAAAAAAATTGATAGAATCCCTAAATACCATAATTTTTACTTTTGATATAGAGATATGGATGAACATGCATTAAATATGAGAATGATGCCAAAACATGAGAATGTGTAGAAATTTGAAGATGGCAACCATATATGATATAAATCATACATTGATGATGGAGCAAATTTCTAAGAGCAATGTGAATGATCGTATTTCTTATGTTGTAGAGAATTCAGAAGGTAATATGATGAATAGAAATACTCATGAGAAAGTGATTTTTTACAACAACACTACAAATCTTAATAATGTTGAGGAAGACACTATTATGAAAGTGAATTCTAATAACAGTAATATAATTCTTGATAGTGTCAATATAAATCCATTTTAAGAGAAATGTGTATGGACAATAAAAAGCTTACACGAGTTTTATAGACAACAGGAGATATTAAAAGGATCTTGATGTTGCGAACAAATCATTTATTGAGGTATCTATAGATATCATATTATTAGTTGTGACAGGGACAAAAAAATATATTCAGAGGCTCTATAAGATAATGGTATGTAGTAGGTTACAAAAATTAATTACTACACAACTATAAGTTGGATCCTACCATGTTTAGGTTTATGGCCGCACACAAAAAAATTACTCCACCTTTGAACATAGTGTTAGAAGTTAATGACATAAAAGGAATTAGGCCATACAAAATCGTCAAAATGCTTGAGGTTAAGCTGGTGGGCCAAAGAGTACTTGCCAAAAGATATAACTTGAGGATGTCGAAGCAATCTGATAGCTATTTATGAAGATGAAATAGAAAGATACTAATTATTTCTATCCGATAAATGTAACAATGAAAGTAGAGTTTAAGATATATTAAAGTAGATTTTAAGATGTATTAAAGGGTCATTTATAAGGCAAAGCTTCTTGCAAAGAGTTCCATGATGTTGTGAGTTTTGAGACCGCCTATCTTGTGAATTAACACAAAATTTTGTTTGCTACTATCATCGTCATCCATCATCATAGTCAATCCATTGTGCTTGGATTTGCCCTCTTGTAATATGAGGACACAAAAACTTTGAAATAGTGAATAATATATGGCTTTTAGCAGTAAGAGACATTCATC
Source organism: Jatropha curcas (assembly GCF_041381405.1). Taxonomy (NCBI): domain Eukaryota; kingdom Viridiplantae; phylum Streptophyta; class Magnoliopsida; order Malpighiales; family Euphorbiaceae; genus Jatropha; species Jatropha curcas. The sequence continues at coordinate 8,173,223 of NC_143158.1, read as the reverse complement.
CTACAACCATTCTGATGGATCAATGTGAAAGCATGAGAAAAATTATTAAAAAAGTAATGTTAAATACAATACATATGAATTCATGCATTATTACAATTATATTGTCATAAAATTTTTTATTGCTTTTTAAAGAATGGTTTCATATTTTTTTATTAAGTAATATCTAGAATTTAAATCACTATTTATAGGGCTTTGCCTATAAAATAGTTTACGTAAGGTGCCTGAGAAGTTAAAAATGTTGATGAATAAAATAATAATAATAATAATAATAATCAGCGCTTGAATTTAAAGGTTTTGTTTTAAAATTAACTACTATTAAGGATGCAAATACTTATCTTCGTTATAATATTTCACCCAGGTCATAAGGAAAATCATAAAATGAAAATTCCTTAGAATGTAGCTATGCTTGATGATTTAGCTTTGTTCTCCTTAGGCTTACCAGAGGTCCCGGTGGCCTTAAGCTTATCTAGATCCTAGTGTCGATCCAGCTCAATGGAAACAAATTGTGACAAATTAGAATGAAAGTTCTAGAGTCTTAGAAAGTAACTGCAGTTCCTTTTGAAAATCCTTATCATGTCTTTGAACAATTTTTTTTGCTTTTTTAAAATTTAGTGTAAGTGTCATTTAAAAATAATACAGATATAGGATTTACGAGTGATTTATGGAAATGAATTTATGATAGAATATTTAGTATGAAAAAGTATGATTTTTATGAGTAAATAGAATTTACAAAAGAGAATATTTTCTTGACCGTAATAAAATACTCATGTATAATTATAAGACCAAGCGTTTTATCGATGAACACTGATATGACTTACGAAATGAATTAATTATACTAAATATTTTATTGGCCTCGGTATACTTGGTTGAGTCAGTAGTTGTATAGAGGTATGACATGTCATAAGAATACAATACTATTTATATATGACACGTAGTGTCTTATAGGGGCTAAAGAACCCTATTTTATAGGAGCTAACGAATTTCAATTTTATAGAGGCTAACGACTCTATTTTTTGGATATGACCATTTGATTTCGACCAACAGGTCTTATGATGTTATATTGGCCTTTCTAGACGTATGTTTATTATGGAATTCTCTGTTTGCTATTTGATTCTTCTAAGTATGCTAAAGGCCAAATAAAATATATATTTTTTTATAAATTAATTAAATAAATAATTATGTTGCTTTTATGGACATGTGCTGGTTTATGTGATTTTGTGATTAAGTATGTCTAATTTAGTGATGCATAATTATCGGATTTAATTAAACATGGTGATTGTGAATATTTATATTATGCGTTTGAAATATGTTATATCGTGATTATGCTGTCTGATTATGATAAAATATTGTGTATGATAATATGTGATATTATGACTGCTTACGTGTATTTCCCTGCTATAAATGGAAATAAGCACCACTGAGCTTTATGCTTAGCGCGTTAACTTGTCACGTGCAGGTTGCTGATTTAGGGTAGATGATCCACAATGAGCATTAGACTATTCAGAGGCCCCTTATTCCACTATAGTCAGTTTTCAATCGGTCTCTGTTTAATTTCAGTCTTTGAGAAAATCTAAGGACATGTAAAATATAATTAAGGCACTAGAACATTTTTATTTAAGTCAGAATGTTATGAACTAAATATTTGAAATAATAGTTTTATTTTAGTCAAAATATTTTATGGCATGTAATGAATATCTCAAATGCTTTCAATTTAAAGGAATTGATTTATTATATGTGTTGAGTTATTATGAGATGTGATTGAGTTTTTATTGAGGTAAGAATGTGGAGTTGTTTTGGAAAAATAAATTTTGAAAATGATATTGAGGTTTGGATGAATTATAGAAGTGTTTTAAATGGTTTTATGTGTTTTTTGATACTATATGGGAAACTTTTGCAGATTTTTTGTATGATTTTTCCGAATATTTTGCTAAGTCATTTTTGTAAAACTAAAAAAAGTTTTAAAATTGTTAAGTTTTAAGCATGTTGGTTTAATACTCTAGTATTAAATCTAATGTGGCTTTGAAGGTCCCGTTTTACGAAAGCGAATTTTGGGTGTCACAAATTATGTATCCAAATTAAAGTTGTCATGTACTATGGATTTTATACATCCATTAGAAACAAATGGTAATATTGATAGCCGAACTAAACTCGCATCAGAAAATGAAGCTCTCCATTTGTTGGTGATCAAACACGATTATGATGATGATGATGAGAGATAAAACATGATAATTTGAAAATTTTCAAATTGCTATTACTAAATATTATTTTCTAAATGATCCAATCAAAACAAAGAAAATAAAAGAAAAAATTCAGAAATTTGTAAAAAAGAAAAAAGAAAAAACCTAAATGCTGAAAGAATAGAGTGACAACTCAGTTTTTTAAAAAAATTTTTTCTTCAAGATTATATATAGATTAGGCGGTTTTTCGTACTTTGCACGGCTGCATAATATTTCATGATTTCAATTTAAATATTACCATGTAGTATTAAAAAATTTTATACTAATTAAAGTGAAATATGATTCTTAATATAATAGATGTAGGAAAATAAAGAAGACAAAAATGTTTTCAAATTAAGATAGTTATGTCGTCATTTTATTAGATTAAGACACATGCAGAAAATGATATTAGTTACAAATATTTATTTTTGGTCAATTTCTGCTTTTGTTAATCCAAAATCCATATAACTAATACATTTTTTTCACCTATAATATTAATATAGAACAAAGTTAATGTTATAATTTTATCTCAAATTAATTTGGCTCATGCACAAAATGATATTAGGTGCAAATATTTATTTTTGATTAATTTTTGCCTTTGCTGATCCAAAATCAATATAAATAATACATTTTTTCACCCGTAATATTTATAGAACAAACTTAGTATTAAAATTTTATCTGAAAATTAATTTTGTATAATTTTATTTCAAATATTCTTAACCTAAGAATATTGAAATAATTGAAAATTTAAAATTATAAGAGAACTTTAAGAGGTATTATGTTTAGAAGTCATAAATTAGAAAGTAATAGAGTTATTATTCAAGAGTCATTATGTTCAAAAGTCATAAATCAGAGATTAATTTTGAAAGAGTGATTATGTGAAAATCTATAAAAGTCATAAATTAGAGAGAGGTAAGGGAGACACACTTTCTTTCAAAATCTTCAAAAGTTTCTGGTTAAGTTAAAACCAAATTAAATTCTAGAGAGTTTCACTCTCTAAAGAGAGCATCACGTCAACATCCATAATTCTACTCTATTATATATAATGATGATAATAATGATAATGATAATGATAATGATAATGATAATGATGATATAGATATAGATAGATAGATATTTTATTATTATTATAAATATGTTATTTCCTTAGCAAGTTACTTAATTGATAGGTTTTATTTTTATAGTTATTTTTAGTAAATTTCATTTAGGTTTTCATTTAATTTTTATTTATTTTTGTTTTATTTCATTTAATTTATTTATTTTTTCAATAAAGCTTTCTTGAATCACATTTCACTTGATTTTGAGAAATTTTATAGTATTTTTATAGGAAACCAATAAAAAATGCAGAAAAGAATGAATTTAAGCAAAAAGGCTGGGCATGCCATCCAACACCCCCTTATAGAGTTCAAGGAAAAAATCCATTGAGCTTCAGGGGATAGCATGCCCTGAGCATGCTAAAGAGCATGTTCGTGCTACAAGGAGATGACGAACTAAGAGCGTGCTCACCTAAGCACGGCCTGTGCCGCAGCCACCTTGAGGGTTCAGAGGTTAGCACGCCTATCTTGTGCCATCTAGCACGCCCGTGCTGAATTCCAAATTTCATAGTGGGCCGAAAACTTCAATTCTAGCCCGTGCCGCTTGCATGACCTGCATGAGATGCTTTTTTGACGTGTCAATCAAGCTTAAATCTTATCTAGCCGCTGGAGAATCCTAATTTGGAAGAAATACAAAACCTAATCAGTTTACTATGTCAAAATGATTTCTTCCTCATTTGAGATTCTATTTCCTAATCGAATTCGAAGATTTTCTAAGGATTCTATATAAAGAGAGAGACTAGCTACGTTATTATAATCTCTTGTTCTATTATTTTCTCTACATAGTTTCCTTTCTCTTTAAGACCTCAAGTATTCAAGTTGGAATCAAGATTCAAGAAAGCCACTCAAGTCAATCGGTGACTAGTTTTTATTTCTAAACTCTCTTTTTGTTTATTATTCTTTATGGAATTATTTACAAGTTTAATTGGGTTTGATTTATTTACTATGTAAAACTAAATCTTTTTACTAGGGATATGATGTAGCTTAAATTCAATTCCAATTTATAATATTAGATTTGATTTTTTTATTCAAGTAAATTTTATTATTGATCTTAATGCTTCCAGGTAGAGTTTCTCCTCTGGATTGATTTATTTCATTAATCACTATCGAGAGAATGGTTTTTGATATGAACAGGATAATAAATTTCATGGGAATAACAACTTGATACGAGAGCTAGATGGTTTGACTCGTGGGAGGTTTTCATAAAATTAAAAACCTTAATATGTGAATTCCGGAATAATCACAAGAACTTAATGATTTAATCTATGTTTGGTTACGCCATTGAGAGACAGGTAATTGAATTGGTTTAAAATAGCTAACAAAATATTAAGAGAGCTTATTAGCGAGTTTAAGATTATTTCTCCTTTTTGAATAATTAAAAATTGATTATCAAACTAATAGGATAAGCTGTATAAAATTAAGTGAAGTCAAAATCCCTAGTAGCCTTTAAACCTTGATTTATTTTCAGTAATTTCTTGCTTGATCTCATTCTCATTGTTTTACTTTAATTCTTTTACTTTCAAATACATTCTCTTTATTGTCGTTTAAATAATAATAGGTTAACACAATTTTAGTACTTGGTGTTGGCTCAAGGGTCAATTTTTAATCTCGGATTTTGATGATTAATACAAAACGAATAAATTTAAAATTATGTTATTTGTGCTAATTTCATTTTTATGCAGAATTTCTTTGGAGAGAAAATCATACAAGGCAAATCCTACTTTGAGTGTGAAGAATTCGAAGACCTAGTAGCTAGGTATTTAGGAATACTTTGTAGGATAGAGAGAAATTCCTTATATGAGCACAAAAATTCTTTTATCTCTCAAAAATATTTTTGGAAAAATAATTTTCTTCAAAATAATCTATTTTCGAAAATATTCCTTCAAATCGAAAAGATTTATTTTCCTAAAACTAAAGAGATTTCTTCTCTAATGTTTTTGGTAACAAAATCATACACCTTTTCGGAAATATATTTTTGAAAGATCTTAGTGCTTAAAAATATTTTTCTTACCTTAAAAACGAAGGAGAATCTCTTTTGATTTTGGTAAGTCCATCTTTCCGCAAATAATATTTTTTCTCCAAAAATAAATGCCGTCGAAAATCTTTTCTAAAGGAAAGTGAAAATCGGGTTTTATTCTCTCACCAAAAAGGATAGAACAGTTTTTGGTAACAAAGATTTTCGGATCTTCTAAACAAGGAAAGAAGATATTCTGATCTCTTTCCAAAAAGCGACAGCTCCTTTGTTTCCTATATAAAGGAACATTCACGCCTTATTCATTTGGTGAAGTAAGAGTTTTTGTTTTAAGAGCACTCTCTCATTGAACGAATCTTTATCTCTCAAAACTTACTCTCTACCCCCATTTTCTTTTCATCTCTACTCTTAACGTTTGCAATATTTAAAGTGAAAAGAATTTTTAACAATTTCTTTTTGAAAAACAATTCTGTGTTCTAATCGATTTTCTAATCTGATAAAACTGTTTTTCCTGTGCTTATATAGGCGTTTCCTTCTGTCTATTTAGAATCTGCATTCTATAGTAGACAAGCTCTTTATTTGTTAAACTTTTGAGTGTAATAGCTTGGGTTAGAAGCTATTGAGATAGAGGTTATCAAGCGACCTTCTCCATGTGTGGGATAGCAATGTCTTGAATCGAGTTTTCTGTACTCTACCAAAAACAGAAAGGGTTGAGGTTAACTAGAACCTTTGGAAAATCTAGTGGGACAAAAAGGGTAGATCTAGGTTGTTGATCTATTTGCCTTGTACTGTTGGTTTGTCTCTTACCCTTTAAAAGAGATAACTTGGTGGAGGATCTCAAGATGCGTCTTGGGGAGTGGATGTAGGCGAGTTAGTGCCGAACCACTATAACTCTCGGTGTTGATCTCTTTATTTCTAAAGTTTGGTTGATACTGTCTCTTTCACACTCTTGTTTAATTTTTAGAAACGCTGAAATTGTTAATATTCAGATGTTCTAAAACGACAATAAGTTTCATCTATTATAAACGTTAGAACTCTGGTATTCTAATATAGTGAGTATACAATGTTCTAACTGTTGTTTTATTTCCAGTATAATTCACTGTTTGGGTTTCTATTTTGTTTTCTAAAACTTTATGAGGATGTTCTAATCCTGATAACTTTCCATCATAAAGTTACTTTAACATTTGATTAAGACTCTGTGAAGAAGTTCTAATAACTATCTTTCATATAGTGTTATATGGTTTTGCAAACTTTATGAGGAAGTTCTAAGTTCAATAACATTCCTTCATAAAGAAGCTCTGATATTGTACAAGTCAGTGTGCAGCTGTTCTAATCAATAGCTGCACTTTGCACAGACTTTCTATATCTGAAATTAGAACATTGTGAGGAGATTCTAATCCATATTCTACTCTCACAAAGTTCTGTGTGTTTTTTCGCTGCACTTAGAATTCTAATTCTTGTTTAGAATTTCTAAAATTTATTTCAGTTTTTAAGAAAACTCAATTCACCCCCCCTCTTGGGTTGTGCCATACACATTCGGGACCCACAATCTGGTATCAGAGCCTTGGCTCTTGACTTACCTAAGCTTAACCGCTTAAGAGATAAGATCCCATGGCAACCCCACTTCCTCTTTCTACTTTAGAAGGACAATCTGTTTCTAGACCTCCTTTGTTCAATGGCTCTAATTACTCTTACTGGAAAACTAGAATGGAGAACTTTATGAAATCAGTTGATATAAATTGTTGGAGAAATGTTATAACTGGTCCTCACATTCCCATGAAAACTGTAGGAGATGAGCTAGTTAGAAAAACTGAAGAAGAATATACCGATGGTGACTGGAATGATATTGCCGTAAATGCAAAAGCCATTAATATTCTTCATTGTGCTTTAGATGCAACTGAATACAACAAAGTGTCTGGATGTAAATCTGTGACAGAGGTATGGGAAAAACTTAAAGTAACCTATGAGGGTATAGACAGGGTAAAAGAATCCAGAATAAATATCCTTTGGAGAGAATATGAAATGTTTAGTATGAAGGAAGGAGAAACTATTGCAGAACTAAATTCTAGATTTACCAATATAGTTAATCCTTTGAGAACTCTCGGACAGGAAATTTCAGAAGATGAGCTTGTTAAGAAAATCCTTAGAATTCTACCTAGAAAATGGGATTCTATAGGAACTGTTATGAATTACAAAGAGACTCCCATCACTTATGATTATCTTATAGGAGCTCTTGTCTCAGAAGAAATGAAATCTTCCTAACAACGGAAGATAAGAAAAAGAAAGGACTGGCTTTGAGGGTAGACTCTAGTGAAGAAAGTTCTTCTGATCTTGATAGTGATGATTTAGCACTTGTTGCTAAAAGATTTAAAAAGTTCTATCGAAAGGATGGAAGGCCACAGAAAAAGTTTAATAAAAAGAACTTTCCATCTAAAAATAGTAACTTGCCCAAGAAAGAACCCTCTGAAGTGGTTTGTTATGAATGCAACAAACCTGGACATATCAAGTCAAATTGTCCTAAACTGAAAAAGAAGTCAACAAAAGAGAAGCTGAAGCAAGCTTTCGTAGCTGCCTGGAGTGATTCAGATGATTCTAATCCTGAAAGCCATGATGATCAAGAAGAGATTGCTAATATCTGTTTAATGGCTACCATCGATTCTGACTCCAAAGAAATCAGTACTCTGACTTCAACACAGAAAGCTGGAATCAACGAAACAAATGCAACGATCCATGAGAATGATGAAAGCACTGTAAGTATTTCTGAACCCGAATCAGAAAGTGATCTTCTAAATACTTACAATAATCTTTGCAATGAGTTTGAAAAACTTGTTAGAAAGCATAAAGTTCTAAAGAAAGATTTCAGAAAATTAAAATCTGAAAGTAATCATTTAAAAAATGCTTTTTATCAAGAAGTTACATGCAAAGATCTTATTATAGAAATCAAAGATCTTAAAAGTTGTAATAATCGATTTTCTGAAAATCTGACACTTCTTAAAGAAAAATGCAAAAATCTGAATTCTGAAAATGAATCCTTGAAAACTGAGATTAGAATTCTAAAATCTATTTCAGAATCTTTTTCTAAAGAGAAAACAAGTTCTAATAGCATTTCTAAACTGAATCGTGTTTCTAATCAGAAAAATGTTGTTTCTAATGTTGTGACTTTAGAACATCAAAGTTTCACAAAAAGAAGAATCATAGTGCACCTGTTACCACTAACCCCCCAGGACCCAATATGAGTTGGGTACCTAAATCTGCTTGATCTTTTCAGGTGTGCCTAAGGAGCGAACTGAAAACAGAGATGTGGTACATGGACAGCGCTTGCTCTAGGCATATGACTGGTGACAAAAGGAGGTTCACCAGATTAGAAAAGAAAAAGGGAGGTACGATAAGCTTTAGAGACAAAGCAAAAGGTAAGATCGTTGGTATTGGTGTGGTAGGTTCTAATCCTTCAATAGAAGATGTATCCTTAGTAGAAGGATTACATTATAACTTGTTAAGTGTGAGTCAGATCTGTGATAAAAATAGAAGAGTGATCTTTGAGCCTTCTCATTGTGAAGTTCAGAACATGAATGATAACACAACCTTATTCACTGGAAAAAGGTTCGGAAATATATACCTAGTAGATCTCTCTGATATGCATAACCAGGATATATGTTTAGTTTCTATTGATAATTCTAGTTGGTTATGGCATAGAAGACTTGGACATGCAAGCATGCACCTTATTTCTAAACTGTCTAAGAAAGATTTGGTTCATGGTTTGCCAAAGTTGAAATTTGAAAAAGATCACATTTGTGATGCTTGTCAAATGGGCAAACAAACCAGAACTTCTTTTAAATCTAAGGCCATGGTTTCTACTTCTAGACCTTTAGAATTACTGCACCTTGATTTATTTGGTCCAATTACTCCTTCTAGTCTTGGAGGAAAATTCTATGCATTTGTTATTGTAGATGATTACTCAAGATTCACCTGGACACTCTTCCTTAGAAATAAGGATGAGTCATATGACATGTTTATTCATTTGTGCAAGAGAATACAAAATGAGAAAGGATACAACATCACGACAATTAGAAGTGATCATGGAGGAGAATTTGAAAATCAGAAATTCAATGCTTTTTGCAACGAAACAGGAATCTTCCATAACTTCTCAGCACCTAGAACACCTCAACAAAATGGAGTGGTGGAACGCAAGAATAGAACACTTCAAGAGATGGCCAGAACCATGCTAAGTGATTCTAAACTACCAAAGTATTTCTGGGCAGAAGCAGTCAACACTGCCTGTTATATTCTAAATAGGGCTTTGGTAAGATCTAAACCTAAAAAGACTCCATATGAGCTATATAAAGGTAGAAAACCAAATATTGGTTACTTTCATATTTTCGGATGCAAATGCTTTATTCTAGATAACAAGAAAAATCATCTTGCTAAATTTGATGCTAAATCGTATGAAGGGATTTTTTCTGGGATATTCTAATAATAGTAAAGCATATAGAGTATTTAATAAAAGGACTCTAGTTGTAGAAGAATCAATACATGTTGTGTTTGATGAAACTGACTCTACTTCTAGAACATTAGAAAATGATGATGTTGTAGATTCTAATCCAAAGAAGCAGAATGAGCAATCAGAACAACTAGAACAGCCAGAAAGCAATCAGAACATCAATGATCAGGCTGAACCAGAATTAGAACATGAAGATCAGAACATAGTTGAAAGCCAAATGCCAAAAACAGAAAATGAAGATTCTCAATTACCAAAAGAATGGCGATTTCACAAGTATCATCCCCAAGAAGACATAATGGATAATCCCTCAGAAAGGATGATGACTAGAGCTCAACTTAGAAGATATTTTGGTAATGTTGCTTTCGTTTCTCAATTAGAACCTAAAAACTTAGAAGATGCTCAAAATGATGAAAGTTGGATTCTTGTTATGCAAGAAGAGCTGAATCAATTTGAGATAAACCAAGTTTGGAAACTTGTTTCTAGACCTAAAAACCATTCTGTTATTGGAACAAAATGGGTGTTTAGAAATAAGCTTGATGAACAAGGTAATGTTGTGAGAAATAAAGCAAGATTAGTGGCTCAAGGGTACAACCAAGAAGAAGGCATCGATTTTGATGAAACCTTTGCTCCGGTTGCTAGACTTGAGGCCATTAGAATGCTTTGTGCATTTGCATGTTTTAAAAACTTCATGTTGTATCAAATGGATGTGAAAAGTGCTTTTCTAAACGGTTTTCTAAATGAAGAGGTGTATGTAGAACAACCTCCGGGCTTTGAAATTTTTGATAAACCTAATCATGTTTACAAACTTACTAAAGCTCTTTATGGTTTAAAACAAGCTCTTAGAGCTTGGTATAAAAGATTGAGTAAGTTTCTATTAGAAAATGGTTTTTCAAGAGGAAAGGTTGATACAACACTATTTATTAAAAACAAAGCACATGATATTCTAGTTGTACAAATATATGTTGATGACATAATCTTTGGTTCTACTAACGACCTTCTTTGTAAGGAATTTTCTAAGATTATGCAGGGTGAGTTCAAAATGAGTATGATGGGAGAATGAAATTTCTTCCTAGGGCTTCAAATCAAACAATGTGAGAATAGAATTTTCATTAATCAAGCAAAATATACTAGAGAGTTGTTGAAACGATTCATAATGGAAAATGCCAAGGTATGTAGTACTCCAATGAGTCCATCATCAAAATTAGAAAAAGGTGAAAAAGGCAAAGACGTGGATATCAAGCTGTTTAGAAGTATGATTGGTTCTTTGCTATATCTAACGGCAAGCAGACCAGACATACACTTTAGTGTTTGTCTTTGTGCTAGATTTCAATCGTGTCCCAAAGAATCTCATTTAATTGCTGTGAAGAGAATACTAAGATATCTTTGTGGAACTTCTAATCTGGGTCTGTGGTATTCTAAAGATGATACATTTGATCTTGTTGGGTATAGTGATTCTGATTTTGCAGGAAGCAGAATAGATAGAAAAAGCACGTCTGGAACTTGTCAATTTCTGGGTAGCGCCCTTGTATCTTGGTTTAGCAAGAAACAGACATCAGTTGCTCTTTCTACTGCCGAAGCAGAAGATGTTGCTGCTGGAAGCTGTGTTGCACAAGTTCTATGGATCAAACAACAGTTGGCAGACTATGGACTGAAATTAGAAACAGTGCCTATCAAATGTGATAACATAAGCGCCATCAATTTATCCAAGAATCCAGTTCAGCATTCTAGAACCAAGCATATAGAACTCAGACATCACTTCATACGTGATCATGTACAAAAAGGTGATATCGTGATTGAGTTCATTCCCACAGAAAAGCAATTGGCAGATATTTTTACAAAACCTTTGAATGAAAGTCAATTCTGCGCAATTAGAAGAGAACTTGGTATGTTAGTTCTAAACTCGTAACTTTAGAACTCTGTAAGTATGTTCTAAATTGCTTTCTAATTTCAAGAATAGAAGGTTTGCTTTGTTCTAATTTTTATTCTGTGTAAAAAAAACTGATTTTTTGTCTAAAGATGCACGTTTTCTTTTATGACTTTCTAAAGTCATTATCAGAATCTTGCTTTAAGACAAAAACAGTTATTTTATTGTTTTTTTTTCTGTCTTTAGTGCTTTGGCGGTTTTAGGGTTTTATTTTTTTTTTGTTTTATTTCCTTTATTTATTTTGTTTCTTGTGTCTTATTTGTCGTTTTAAATTCCATTTAAAAATTGTTCTTTATTTCTTTCTTCCGCCACTTAAGTGTGTCTATTTTGTGTTAACCGCTTAATATTCTCTTTATCTTCTCTTTGAAAACTGAAACCCTAAGTTGCTTTTGAGTTTCTGCAACAATGGCCGAATCCAGTTCAAACTCCTCATCTGACTCTCTTACCGAGCAAGAGCTTCAACTTCTAAAGAAACTTTCAAAGAAGTATGAACAGAAAGAGATGAAGGAGAAAAAGGCAGAGGAGAAACCTAAGAAAAGAAAAATTGAAACGGGTACTTCACAGAAACAAGCAACGAAATCTCACGACAAAGGTAAGTCGGTTCTCTCAACTTACCCTCTCATGCGTTCTTATGTGTTAGACTGGAAGTTTTTCTGTGGCAATGAGTTTAATTTTAAGGAACTCTTTGAGTTCCAAGGCTGGATGAACTTTCTGTCCTTGAATGCACTATGTTATGAGAGTTTAGTGAAGGAATTTTATGGCTCGTTGAAAGCTAGTGGAACAGAGGCGATCTCTGTGAAACTTCAGGGTGAGTTCAGAGAGTTATCATATGGTGACTTTGGGAAAATCTTTGGTATTCCAAATGCTGGGTCCAGGGTGACCAAAATCAAAGATGTGACTAAGGTTAGCGACTACAAAAACGATGAGTTTGTGAGAAAAATTGTGAGGAAGTTGTCTGCAGATAAACAGGGCTCGATAGAATGCTCTAACCTAACAGAGAGCATGAAATGGCTGTACAAGATTATCGTTCATTATATCTATCCCAAGAGTGCCTCTTTGACATATGTCAATAAGGTAGAATTGTGTATTATGTGGCACATTGTTGAAAGAAAACCCCTCAACCTATGTCATATTATTTTTGATAAGCTGCAGAATAATCCCAAGAAGCTACCTTATGGGATGATTCTTACACCAGTTTTTGAGTTTTTGAATGTTAATTTGGGTAAGCATGTTGGTAGTTCTGTTTCTAAGTTGGACAGCGGGTCCTTGAAGATGAAAGATGAGGAAGAAGAGAAAGAAAAGGAAGTAAAGGAAGAAAAGAAGAAGAAAATGGAAGAAGAAAAGGAAAAAGAAGAAATTGAAAAACAAAAGAAAGTAAAAAATGAAGCTGAAAAGAAGAGAAAAAAAGGAAAAGGGAAGCTGGAAGAAATAGTAAAAGAAGAGAGGAAATCAGAAGAGGAAGAGAAGTCAGTAGAAAACGCTGAAGAAGGAACACAAGAAGAGGTATTAGAAGAGGAAAGAAAAGAAGAAAAAGAAAAAGAAAGCTCTGTAGAAAAAGAAGAAACAGAAAGAGAGAGCACTGTAGAGAAAGAAGAATCAGAAAGGGAAACAGGAGAGAAAGAAGAGCTAGAGAAATCAGAAAAAGGGAAGAAAGTGGAAGAAGGTAGTGACGCTGAGACTGAGAAGCTAGAGATTAACGATGAAGAAAAGACAACTGAAGACAAAACAGAACAAGAGTCTGAGTTGCAATCTACACAAAGAAGCAGGGAAATCATGCTGGGCAGAATAGAAAAGGAACTCATAGAGGAGCACAACAAGGAAATTGATGAGGGAATACAGCAGTGTCAAACTATTATTGAACAAAATCAATCACTCATCAAAACTTTGGAGAAAATGAAGGATGTGAACACAAGAAAGCTAGCCACTCTCAGAGTGAAAGGGACAACCTACATCCCCTCCTCAGAAAAACCAAAGAATGTGAAGCACACTGCAGGAAAGCACAGGACTCATGGAAAAAAGCCTCCACTACACCCTTCTTCTAAAAGGCCAGAGAATCCTTCTGAGACTGCTCCAGCGCAGCCTTTGAGAAGTTCTAAGAGACTTAGAACTGGTCCTAAGTCTCTCTAATCTATTTTCTATATGTTGTGAACAATTTATTTTGTGTTTTTACTTTATCTTCGTAGGATTATTTGTTTTTGAACTGTTTATTTTCTTTATTTATTCTGTAATCTTATCTAACCCTTTTTATATGATGACAAAAAGGGGGAGAACAGGTATTTTGGTGATATTTTGAAAACTATTGGTACGTACTTGGCAATCAAAGTACTGATATATAGTGGTTATCTGTGTGCTAATATTTTCTAATTTGTATGTTTACAGATTATCATTTTTTCTATATGGTCTATGTTAGTGAGCTACATGATAATTCTTATTCTAACGACTATTTTGCAGATTGAATATAAGATCTTTTGTTTTATTTTCTAAAACATCAGCTTTTACTCTTTTTTTTTCTCTGACCATATGTTCTGTTTATTAGAACTTAGGACATTTTGTCAATCTCTGCTAGTTCTAATATACATATGCTCTGATTGTTAGAACTTAGAATATCTTGCCTATTTTTTTGCTAGTTCTAAAATCAGTTTCTAAAAAGGCCTCCCTAGTTCTAATTCCTGTAAAACAGTTTTACTGCATTTATTCAGGGGGAGCAAAATACATGTTCTAATCTGCTCTTCTCTAAAAATCTTTTGGCATGATTAGAACTTATATGCATAAAATTCAGGGGGAGCACATGTTTTATGCTTGCTAAATTTATTGGTTTTGTCATCATCAAAAAGGGGGAGATTGTTGGCTCAAGGGTCAATTTTTAATCTCGGATTTTGATGATTAATACAAAACGAATAAATTTAAAATTATGTTATTTGTGCTAATTTCATTTTTATGCAGAATTTCTTTGGAGAGAAAATCATACAAGGCAAATCCTACTTTGAGTGTGAAGAATTCGAAGACCTAGTAGCTAGGTATTTAGGAATACTTTGTAGGATAGAGAGAAATTCCTTATATGAGCACAAAAATTCTTTTATCTCTCAAAAATATTTTTGGAAAAATAATTTTCTTCAAAATAATCTATTTTCGAAAATATTCCTTCAAATCGAAAAGATTTATTTTCCTAAAACTAAAGAGATTTCTTCTCTAATGTTTTTGGTAACAAAATCATACACCTTTTCGGAAATATATTTTTGAAAGATCTTAGTGCTTAAAAATATTTTTCTTACCTTAAAAACGAAGGAGAATCTCTTTCAATTTTGGTAAGTGCATCTTTCCACAAATAATATTTTTTCTCTAAAAATAAATGCTGTCGAAAATCTTTTCTAAAGGAAAGTGAAAATCGGGTTTTATTCTCTCACCAAAAAGGATAGAACAGTTTTTGGTAACAAAGATTTTCGGATCTTCTAAACAAGGAAAGAAGATATTTTGATCTCTTTCCAAAAAGCGACAGCTCCTTTGTTTCCTATATAAAGGAACATTCACGCCTTATTCATTTGGTGAAGTAAGAGTTTTTGTTTTAAGAGCACTCTCTCATTGAACGAATCTTTATCTCTCAAAACTTACTCTCTACCCCCATTTTCTTTTCATCTCTACTCTTAACGTTTGCAATATTTAAAGTGAAAAGAATTTTTAACAATTTCTTTTTGAAAAACAATTCTGTGTTCTAATCGATTTTCTAATCTGATAAAACTGTTTTTCCTGTGCTTATATAGGCGTTTCCTTCTGTCTATTTAGAATCTGTATTCTATAGTAGACATGCTCTTTATTTGTTAAACTTTTGAGTGTAATAGCTTGGGTTAGAAGCTATTGAGATAGAGGTTATCAAGCGACCTTCTCCATGTGTGGGATAGCAATGTCTTGAATCGAGTTTTCTGTACTCTACCAAAAACAGAAAGGGTTGAGGTTAACTAGAACTTTTGAAAAATCTAGTGGGACAAAAAGGGTAGATCTAGGTTGTTGATCTATTTGCCTTGTACTGTTGGTTTGTCTCTTACCCTTTAAAAGAGATAACTTAGTGGAGGATCTCAAGATGCGTCTTGGGGAGTGGATGTAGGCGAGTTAGTGCCGAACCACTATAACTCTCGGTGTTGATCTCTTTATTTCTGAAGTTTGGTTGATACTGTCTCTTTCACACTCTTGTTTAATTTTTAGAAACGCTGAAATTGTTAATATTCAGATGTTCTAAAACGACAATAAGTTTCATCTATTATAAACGTTAGAACTCTGGTATTCTAATATAGTGAGTATACAATGTTCTAACTGTTGTTTTATTTCCAGTATAATTCACTGTTTGGGTTTCTATTTTGTTTTCTAAAACTTTATGAGGATGTTCTAATCCTGATAACTTTCCATCATAAAGTTACTTTAACATTTGATTAAGACTCTGTGAAGAAGTTCTAATAACTATCTTTTACATAGTGTTATATGGTTTTGCAAACTTTATGAGGAAGTTCTAAGTTCAATAACATTCCTTCATAAAGAAGCTCTGATATTGTACAAGTCAGTGTGAAGCTGTTCTAATCAATAGCTGCACTTTGCACAGACTTTCTATATCTGAAATTAGAACATTGTGAGGAGATTCTAATCCATATTCTACTCTCACAAAGTTCTGTGTGTTTTTCCGCTGCACTTAGAATTCTAATTCTTGTTTAGAATTTCTAAAATTTATTTCAGTTTTTAAGAAAACTCAATTCACCCCCCCCCCCTCTTGGGTTGTGCCATACACATTCGGGACCCACACTTGGTATACAATCCTTTTGGAATGATACTCTACTCATTCTTTATTACTTGTATGCGATTTCATACACTTACAAAAAAGTAGGTCATTAATTATTGAATTTTTTGTTTTATCATTTCATAAAATGTTTTTTTTTCTATTTTATAAATACTCTTTCATTTTTAGTAATATAAATGGTTAATATTATAATTTATAATAAAAAATTTATATATGACAATTAAATTACATTTACTTGCAATGTGTAAAGATTAACGAGTATAAATAACATGCAACATACGCTTGAGAAGACTAGTAATCTTAAAATATCTAAATACAAAAGCTTATTAAAACTTATGCAAATATTTTTATTGAATATTAGGGAGGTAACTTAAAACTTTTGTCGTAATTAAATCATAATAATAACTAAAATTATTGAAAAATAGAAGATAAAAAGTTCAATTAATAATAACTAACTAAAGAACCTAGAGAAATAAAGAGAAATAAATTTAATAGAGCAAGCTAACTTAATTTGTTGTTGTATCAAAAGAACTAAAAATTATTGAAAAACAAAGGAAAAAAATTCACCTTAATAATAACTTAAATTATTGCAAAAGGATGTAGAAAGTTCACTTAATAAAGATCAAGTATTAAAGTTTATCTAGTTAAGAAGAAATAAATAATATTAAATGGAGAGAGATACACATAGACAGCTAAAAGTATTTTTAGGTCCTTAAACTTTTAGAATTTTTCTATTGAGCCATTTTTTCAAATATTTACTTATTGAAATCTCAGACTTTGCGCGTGTTGCTCACGAAGCCCTTCTGTAGGCTTTTTGACAGAGTGTGATAACACTTAAGAAATTGAGCGCGTTTACCATTAATGCTCCATTACTTATTGAAAACCCAACCCTTTTGAGCTCATCCCAAGCCTAAATGATTAAGCTAAAACGAAAAGAACCCTAAAGTAATCCTAAAATGACTCCTTTGGCCCTAACCACTATTGTTTGTCTCTCTCTCGAATTCTTTACTCTTAAAAGAAAAAATTGATTCTTGTTGGCATTATGGGGACCGATCAAAGTGGAGGGACCACTATATTGCCTGAGAATTCTACATCTAAGAGCCATCATTGGTGTGGTAGACCATAAAAAAGAGGTGAGATTCTTCCTCGTTCAATTATTTTAGGTTGTTTCAAGTTGTCTTTTTGCTTTTGTTGATTATTTGATAGTTTAAAATGTGTTTTTGAAACTATAACTCCATAATGCATATTATTGTACTGTAAGGAATCTTAGAAGGTCATGTTTTGCATGTTTCACGTATTGTTGTGGTTTTAAGGTCTTGCATGATTTTTACGCTGAATTGATGTTAACAATTATGCATTGTTATGGTTTTCTCTATATATGCAGAATGGCAACTCTTAGGTCAAATTATGCATAAAGCCATAGGGGTCAGTTCGTTGTTGACCCTAACAAATGGGTATATGTAGGAGTGATAGTTACTGTTACTAACCCGACTTTTGATCCTGACCTTTTGTCCTATCCCAATATAATATCATATATAAAAGATTTATGTTATTCTAAGATTCATGGCCTCTATCATAAGTGTTCAAGAAATTCAAATTATAGCTTGATTATAAATAATGGTGTATTGTCCTATATTAGGCTATCTGCTTATGATGAAGATACTCTTGAGTTGTTTATTAATCACATTGCTGTGTTAGGTGATGCTGGAAATGCTTTGAGTGCGTTCTAGAGTCAACCATCTATAGAGATAGTGGATAGACATAGGCCTAATGATGTCCGACCTCTTGATGAAGGATGTGAAGATGAGGGTGATGATGAGGATTCAAATGGCAATGATATTTATGAAGTTCCTCTTTAAGAGGAAAATGTGTGATTGATGATGAGGATGAAGAGGTTAAAGTTGTCAGACAAAAGGTGAGGGAAGCAAAAAAGAAAAAGAGACTTAATACAAAAAATTAGGATATAGGTAAGAATAATGATGAGTGAAATGGGGAGGATGATGAATGTGATGAGGATGATGAGATATATGGAAGTATAGGTGCACTTCATGGAGGTAGGAAAGATGAGAATGAGTTTAAATATTATGATAACTTTGATTATGGGGTTACTTTAGTGATTCGTATGAAGAGGTTGCGGATGATACTTAAGGGAAAAAGTAGTACCCTAATTTGATCCTTCATTTTCTATACTTAATTTGTGTGCTAGTATGACTTTTTCTAGTGTTTCACAAGTTAAATATGTCATTGCTAAATATGTTGTTGTAAAGGGGATGGGGGTTCATTATATTAATAATGAACCTAAAAGGGTTAGGGTTAAGTGTGGAGACAAGTGTCCTTGGACCTTTTTTACTTCCAATAAGAGTTATGATGACAATTGATACTTAAGACCTATTATTCACAGCACAAATGTTGTAGGGCGCAAAGAAATAGGTTTGCCACTTCAAATTTCTTGGCCAAGCAACTTAAGAATAGGGTTACCCAACAACCAAATATTATTTTGAGAGGGACAAAAAATATATGCAAGTCTAAGTTAAGAGTTAATGTGGGTATGAGTGTTTGCAAAAGAACAAAAACAAGATAATGAGAGAGATTATAGGGCCATTATCAAGTTTAGTATGCTACGTTATATAATTATGTAGTTCAGATACTATTAAGTAATCCAGGTTTTACATGTCTAGTGAAAGCAAATATTGATGAAGGAACAAGAAGGAATAAGTTTGTGGGGTTCTATATTTGCTTTGATTCACTTAAAAGGGGTTGGTTAGATGGCTGTACGCTATGATTGAACTAGATGGGAGCTTTTTGAAAGAAATTTGCAGGGGTCAATTACTTAGTGTTATGGGTAGGGATGGAAATAATCAAATTTTTTCATTAGCTTGGGCTGTTGCAGAGATGGAGAATAAGTTCAATTGGAATTGGTTCTTAAAGTGATTAAAGCATGATCCACCATTGGAAGATGGAGATGGATTTTGTATCCTTTCAGACATGCAAAAGGTGTGTGTTTCAATTATTTAAATTATGTTTCTAAACTTTGTTTTAATAATTTAAAATTACATATTTACAATCTCAAGTGTATGTGTGTTTGCAAGGACTTGATAGTGCTTTGACGGAAATTGCCTAAAGTTGAGCATAGGATGTGTGCTAGGCATGTCTATACAAATTGGTAAAGAAATAGAGAGGTCAAGAGAGGAAATTGGCCTTTTGGGCTTGTGCCGAGTCTACATTCATTTCACAGCTCAAGCATAATTTGGATGAACTGGCCAAACAGAGATATGGGATTTTG
Source organism: Jatropha curcas (assembly GCF_041381405.1). Taxonomy (NCBI): domain Eukaryota; kingdom Viridiplantae; phylum Streptophyta; class Magnoliopsida; order Malpighiales; family Euphorbiaceae; genus Jatropha; species Jatropha curcas. Next base: position 8,153,456 of record NC_143158.1, on the reverse strand, counting down.
GATGATACATTGCACTACCCACTCCACACATGGACAAAGGAATCCTATCAAACTCACTTCAAATATGATGTAGTTGTGACAACCAAAATCCGGTTTCGTAAAACAGGAACCTTAAGAGCCACATTAGGTTTAACACCGAAGTATTAAATCAGCATACTTAACACTTTGACAATTTAAAAACGTTTTCATTTAGTTTTACAAAAATGACTTAGAAAAATTTTCGGAGAATTCCTACAAAAAAGCTGCAAGAGTTTTCCCTATATATTTAGTATCGTAAAATACAGAAAAATATTTAAAACACTTATATAATCCATCCACACCACAACTATATTTTCAAATTTATTTTTCCAAAACAAACTCCACATTCTCAACCCATCATCCAACACATCTCATAAAAACTCAAGACAGAAAATAAGTCAATTCTTTTTAATTGAAAGCATTTAAGATATTTATTACATATCATAAAATATTTTGATTCTGAAAATAAATCTATTATTCTAAATATTTAGTTCATAATACTTTGACTTAAATAAAAATATTCTAGTGCCTTAATTATATTTACATGCCGCTAGCTTTTTCTAAAGACTAAAAAAATAAAAGAGACACCATTGAAAACTAACTGCAGTGAAATAAGAGGCCTCTGAATAGTTTGATTCTACTGTGGATCACCTACCCCGATTCAGCAACCTACGCGTGAACTAAGCATAAAACTTAGTGGTGTTTATTTCCCAATTATAGTAGGGAAATACACATAAATAGTCAAAATATCACATATTATCATACACAATATTTTATCATAATCATGATATAGTATATTTCAGACGCATAATATAAATATTCATAGTCAGCATGCTTAATTAAATCCAATAATCATGTATTACTCAATTAGACATACATAATCATGATATCACATAAATCAGCATATGTTCATAAAAACAACATTATTATTTATTTAATTAATTTATGAAATTTTTTTTTATTAGGCCTTTAGCATATTTAGAAGAATCAAATAGCAGACAGAGAATTCCATAATAAACATACGGCTCGAAAGCTTAGGTAACATCATACGGCCATTGGTCGAAATCAAACGTCTATATCCAGTAAATGGAGTTCGTTAGCTCCTATAAAAATTGGAGTTTGTTAGCTCCTATAAAATGGGATTCGTTAGCCCCTATAAGACACTGCATGTTACATATAGACAATATTGTATTCCTATGACATGTCATACCACTATACAACTATTGACTCAGCCAAGTAGACCAAGACCGATAAAATATTTATTATAAGTAATTCATTTTATAATTCATTCATATCAGTGTTCTTATACGGATCAGCCATCACTCATCCATGGAGCTCAAGGAAACAAGGAGCACAACTTGGAAAACCATTGGTACTTCCTAGTGGGCCAATTACAAGGAGTCGTGCAAAGAGATATGGGGCAGTCATGTCCTTATATGTTCAAGAACAAGTGACACAAGAGCTTCATGACCTTGCTTTCAACAAGTGCTATGTGAAGCTTGAAGGAACACCTAAGTTTCTTACTTTGCTCAAGGCGTGTGTTGAAGATGGAAGCACGGCTGTGTTGAGTAGCACGCCTTGCCGGTGCTAGGGCTTGAGTCTGGCGAGCACGCTTGCCCGTGCTAGGGCCTGAGTCTGGCGTTAGAAGAAGACTGAATCAGCAGAGGGTAGCACGCCCGTGCTGCGTAGCACGCCCTGGCCGTGCTTGAGCCTGAGTTTGGCATATTAAGTTGGCCTTTTTTTGTTATTAGTTGGATTGTAATGTTTGTAATAGGTTGGGCCACCAATAATTGAGCCAGCCTTATCTTTTATCCTTGATTTGTTTAGATTAATTAGTCCATATCCTTTAGGGTTCAGGTTTTAGACTTAGTATAAAAAGCCTTGTTATGTTATTAAACACATATTGATTAAATATTGAAATTTTCAGAGCTGTTCATGTTTTTGGCGTGTTCTTTGATTAGAGTGATTGTGAGATTCCTTTTCTCTAATTGCATCAAGAATCTAGGTAAACTTATCAATTTACTTGTGGCGTTTATCTTGTTCTTAATTACTCTATCATTGGTGTTCTTGCTTCCTTAAGCTTTGGGTGCCATAGAAGGGGAGTTTAGTTTGATCTTTGAAGCTATCTTGTCATAGAGTTCTTGGAATTAATTTCCATAGGGTTCCGCGTCATGTTCACAAATAAAACATCTAGTCTCATAATTACACTAGAATGTTTTATTACAGTCTGAAAGATATTCTCTTTCATAAATCCTCTTTCTTCATAAAATCATATTTTTCCATACTAAATATTTCATCATAATTTCATATCCATAAATCATATATTAAACATATAATCATACTTGTATTTTTATAATTTATTATATTCACAAAGAATAAAATATTCTATCATGGCACTAAAAATTTATATCATCCAACTAAAATTATAATCATAGCATATTTTCACATAATTACTCATAATTCACTAATAGGCACATATTCCAAGACAATGGCATGATTCCCAAGGCACTGATATTAAACATGGTATATCACCACCTAATTAATCCATATTTCACTTATTTTCTAATATTCTCCTAACTTGGACTTCAGTGGATCAATTAATTAATTAATTAATCTAAGAGGATTTTTAAACTCAGTATTTCTTTAGCTTCCTAAATTATACTAATTAGCTACCTAATTGATGTAATAGTCATAAAATCCTATTATTTTTATTATTCCTATTATTTACCAATTAAGTACCTAATTAAGCTAGATATCACCAATTAACTCCCTATCCACTTAATTAAATTGCTACTAATCAATTAATTTATTACCACTACTAAATTATTACTAATCCTAATTAATCATCAACTTAATTAAGGCTAAATTATAATTTGGTCCTTGGAGTCCTTGATAATTACAAATGGGTCCCACTTGGAATAAATAGACTAATGGCATATTAAATTATCTATAGTCTATAATTAATCTCTTTTAAGGGTCCAATTTATAATGATGGTCCTTAATCAAGTCCCAAATAGTCCACAATAATGCAAATTACATTTGGGTCCTTACAAAATGTCATAATGGTCCTTAAAGTTCTCTTTTTGTCCAAATCCTCCTTAAGCATAGGGAAATTTCTCCTTAGTCCTTGGAATATGTCCAAATAAGTCCATGAGTCATGAAAATGTTATTTGGTACCCAAAATAAATTCTGTCTCCATTTAATTTTTATATATCAAGTCCAATAATTTATTAAAATTATCCTTTTATTATCTTTACATCACACTATAACATTACATATCACATATACAAAATAATATTTAAACATCATAAAAATAATACCATAAAATTTAGCTAACCTTAGAAAAAATACATGAACAATTTTTAAATTTCACAAAAATCTGTATTTAGCATCTACAACATTCATATATGTAGATTTAAGCATAAAATCACAAAAAAATGACATAAATTTTTAAGAAAATTCATTATTAGGTTCGGCCAAATCAACACCCATGCACTAAAAATTTCCACAATGCACATATTTACAAATATTGAACATTTAAAGCGTAGATCAACTTATTTATAACTCAAAAATTAAGTCTTGAAGCATGTAAACAAAGAAATCAAACATAAATTCCTAGAATATCTAAAATAAGGGAAATAATCACAAACCTCAATCTTTTTATGCTCCAATCTTCTCCTTTCCTTTGGACTTGGAGGTCTCTCCCTCTAAATCAAGGAAAAATGAGGAGCTTTAAAGTAAAAACGAAAATGAAAAAAAAAGAAATATATTTGTATACACACACACACTAAAAAGATGCAAATGATATGTTTTATACAAGACTAGCCATGGAGAATGAAAATATATAAGGGTTTGAAGAGAGAAAAAGACAGAAACAAAAATGTGTAAAAATCTTACTCTTAAATGTTTGATCTTGCAAAATAAACTTCAAAACCGTGGAATATGCCTTTAGTGCTCCATAATATCTTATTTTGGTGAAGAAACATAAGTGTTTGATTAGGGAGAAGAAGATGGTTCAGTTATGGTAATGAAGAGAAGAAAGAAGAAGAAAAAGAAAGAAAAGAGAGAAATGGGAGGAGGAGAAGAGTGATGCGTTGATTTTGGGAGTGTGCAATAAAATGAGTGGTTTTATTGTCTTTTGGTTAATTGAATGCATTAGTTTAAGACCATAGGATAATAGGTGCACACAAGGTTATTAACCATAGGATTTAGTGTTTTAACTAGTGGATAAGGAATCTTGTTAAAATAATATCTTTTGATTTTTGCATGGTAGTTAAAGTATAAATCCTTGGTCTTAAACCATTGGGTAAATAATACATAGGTGTAGACAACAATTTTGTCTTTATTATAAAATATTGTCGATCTAATTTAGTCTTTTTCAATCCAATGGCTAGAATTTGACACTACATACGTGCATAATATAAATTTTGATTGTTTATTATAAATTGCACTGTGTTATCAAAACACATGGCAAATAACTAATATGCCCTTATAGCACTGTAATTCACCAAAATCATAATTAAATCATAATAATATGTAATTAGACTCAAAAATGATTTAATGCATGCTAATGACATGTTCAGAAAATATGGATGTGATAGTGGTGACAATAATCTCTGTGAGAAATTCAGTGGGTGGATTCTTAAAGCTAGGTCAAAGTCCATAATTACAATGCTTGAAGAAATCAGGTTAGAAGTGATGAAGATGGTTCACAACAAAGAAGAAGTGCTTCCACTTGGATATCAAATATTGCACATATAGCCATAGAGAAATTGGAAAGGGAAAGGCACAGGCCTTTGACTGGTTCATTAATCTAAATGGGGATAATGGCTTTGAGGTTTATAATATTTACAACACAGCAAACAAACATTGTGTTCACTTAAAGAAGTGGACTTGCACATGTAGAGGTTGGGACTTGACATGAATTCCTTGCGCTCATGCAATTTGTGCAATTTACTCAAAGAATGAGGAGCCTGAGTCATATATTGCTAAATGGTACCATAGGGAAACATATCTAAAGCATACTGGTGCTCTATAAAACTAGTTAGAGGGAGGATTTTCTGGCCTCAATCCAGTAATGACATTATTGGACCTATAAAAATAAGAAAGAAACGTGGTAAGAGGAAGAAAATAAGATGAAAGGATATTGAGGAAATAAAGAAATCTATAGTTCAGTTGAGTAGGATGGGAATGATTATGCAATGTACATCTTATGGAGGAAAGGAACATAACAATAGGAGATGTGCAAGGGGAAAATCTTAGTCAAAGGTAATTTTGTATCTTTTATAGTTGATGATAATTGTTTTATTTGATGATATAGTAGCTAAGATAATAGTTTGATGATATAATTAAATGATAGTTATTTAATTTGATGATATAGTTAGCTAAGATAATAGTTTGATGATATAATTAAATGATAATTGTTTAATTTGATGATAATTGTGTTGGCTCAAGGGTCAAATATTAATCTCGAGATTTTCATGATTAAAACAAAACAAAACAAATAAATTTAAATTATATTATTTGTGCTAATAATATTTTATGCAGAATACATATGGAAAGTAATAAATGAACAAGGCAAGTCCTACAAATTCAAGGATTATGAAGAATTTTGAAGACCCTAGTGGTTAGACTTTTAGAAATTATTGTAGGATAGAGAGAACACTCAATTATAAGCACAAAAATCAATTTTCTCTCATCAAAATTATTTTTCAAAAATAGTTCTTCAAAATATATCTTTTCATTCCTTGATTTTACATTAAAAATCGTTTTTCGAATTCTCTTAAGATTCGAAATATTCGAATAACCTAAATTAAAGAGACTTTGTCTCTAACAATTTTGGTAATACGAATAACTTGAATAAAGATCTTATGCACTTCATTTTCGGAAACAAAACCTTTTTGAAGATCTAAGAATCTTGATTTATCTTTTTACCTAAAACGAAGAAAGATCTTATTTTAATTCGTTTTAGTAAGAAAAATATTTTTGAAAAATATTTATTCAAGTCTTTACTTTCGAAAATCTTTATTTTAAGGAATGAAAGATTGTCTCTTATTTTCTTACCAAAAAGAAAGAATATTGACTCAAGATTTTGGTAACAAGGATTTCCGTATCTTCTAAATAAGGAAAGTCAATATTCTGATTTGAAAAAGAGATTTTCACTTTCTAAAAACGAGTCACAGACCTCTCTATAAAAAGACATTTTCATTCTTGAAAAACGCGGAAGAAAGAGTTTTTGTTTTAAGAGTATTCATCCATTGATCATATCCTTTATCTCTCAAAACTTACTCTCTACCCCCTTATTTCTATTCATCTTTATACTATATGTTTTATGTTTAAAAGAGAAAAGAAATTTTTCTATAACAACTTCTTTTGAAAAACAGTTCTGTTTTCTAAACGATTTTCTAATCTGAAAAACTGTTTTTCCTGTGCTAATATTTGCATTTCTGTCTGTCTATTTTGATTCTGTAATCTTTAGTAGACAGGTTTCTTTTTAATAAACATTTGTGTAATAGCTTAGGTGAGAAGCTATTGTGAAAGAGGTTATCAAGCGACCTTCTCCATAAGAGAGATTCTAATGTGTTGAATTGAGTTTCTGTACTCTGCCAAAAATAGAAAGGGTTGAGGTTAACTAGAACCTTTGAAAAATCTAGTGGGATAAAGGGTAGATCTAAGTGTTGATCTATTACCTTGTACTGTTAGTTTGTCTCTTACCCTTGAAAAGAGATAACATAGTTGAGGATCTCAAGATGAGTCTTGGGGAGTTAATGTAGGTGGGTTAGTGCTGAACCACTATAAATTACTGTGTTGATCTTTTTATTTTTTCTGAAGTTCTGCTTGATAATATTTTACTCACACTTTTGTTTATACTTTAGAAATGCTAAAGTTGTTAATGTTTTTTATGTTCTAATCTGAAATAAGTCTTATCTTTGCTAAACATTAGAACTCTGGACTTCTGGTCAGTGAATATACCAAGTTCTAAACAGTTCTTCTATTTACTGTATATTTCACTTCTTGGGTTTCTAATCAATTTTCTAAACTTGATCAAAACTTTGTGAAGCAGTTCAGATTTCGATAACTGTCTCTCACACAGTCTTTCTAAACTTTATGAGGAAGTTCTAATTACAATAGTTTTCCGTCATAAAGCAGTTCTGATAATTGAATAAGACATTGTGAAGCAGTTCTAATTGATAGCTGCACTTCGCAAAGTCTTTCTATTTTCTCTGAATAGAACATTGTGAGGTAGTTCTAATCAATAACCTATTTTCACAAGTTCATTATATTTTTAGAAAATCCAATTCACCCCCCTCTTGGATTGTGCCATACATATACGGGACCCATAAATTGTGCTACTATTGATGATAGCCTTTCATTTAAGATATATGAAACTAATATTGGTACTAATTAAGTCTAGTGAACAAAATGATGCTAGAGTTGCTAATAAAAAGAGGAGAACTGCATAACAAAATGCATTAATCCCATTGAGAAAGGACCACAAATTAGAGTAACTGAGTCTATGCAAACTAAGAGTGATAATATCTCAACTACTACATCTGAAATGCATAAATTCAAGTCAAGTGATGAGAGATATAATATTGCTATAATGCAAGTATGTTGTCAATAACTTTATATATTAGTGTTCTAATTTGTCTTTTTTGATGAACTCTGATTATGGGATTATAAGTGTGATTTCCAGTCAAGCAAAAAGCTGCAGTGGAAGTAGTTGGATGCAAGAGGAAAATCGACTTAGTTACTGTAGCAATGCGGTGTAAGGCTTTCTCAAGGTACATCCGGGAAGGGAAAAAAGCAACTTCAAGTCAGGACAACTCAGTAAATCAATGGGTGGATTTTTTGTGAACCTGTTGTAGTTTTATACTGTTAAACATGTAGTTAGCAAATTGGTGCTACTGTTGTGCTACTAGGATGTTAGATATTTTTGTGTTTGTTACAAAGCGATGCTATTATGATGTTTTGTATTTCTTTATTTATTACAAAGCATTGCTACTATGATGATAATTTTTATAATGCTGGTAAGCAGGATATCCCTTTTATTTGTGGCATTTTTATATAAGAAGAAATGTTTGTTAATTCCTTCCAACCCTTCTTATCACTTAGAAAATATTTTATTATGTTTCAGCCTTTTTATTTGTATGCTAGCAACTATAATTTTATTCAACCAAGTTTCATAAATTTAAATATTAAAGACACAAAATTATGCAATAAAAGGATACCATTTTCATTCCAAAGTAAGCTAGACCCAATTACAACCATTATAAAAAGAGACAAAAAAAAAAAAAAAAAAACCAATGCCTTATCATACTAAGGAGGCAAAGCCAAAACACAACTACTATGCTCCTAATACAATTTTGCAAAGTATCCAAATAAGGGACTTCCCACCCTGAAGACCAAAGTTGGAAACAATATATTCATGCTAAATATTGGCCCAGTTCCCCTCAATAATTCTCGTTAGCTCCAGCAAATTTCTCTTCATTGCAGCAAAATGATCTCTCAATGCTTCTATTGACTCTGCAAGCTCGTGTCTTGTCACATGTATATTTGCTTCCAAACCTTCTTCCACTGCATGCTTGATCTCAAAAATTTTTTTCCTTTGTACTTCCCATAGTCATCAGTTCCAATTACACTCTTCTCCACCCTATCAACTCCTCATCTGCATCTATCATCATCTAGTTCCTCTTATGCAATCATCAAGCCACATTGTGAAGTCACATCATGTGTCTTGCATAATGGCAAATGACAAATTAAAAAGTGGTGAAGTTAAAAGTAAAAGACTAATAACTTACACCAATGTCGGCACACTTGTGCAATATACAATCATAGTTGTTTAGATCTTTGCTAACAAAGCTAACAGACAATCTCCCATAAAGACACAACAATAAACATTTCCTTCATTTGGGATTTGCTTCCCGAGTGCCACAATATTTCAAAGAGATTGGAAGAGAAACAAAAGAGAAAAATGATGGAATTTTAGCTAGATGTAAAGCTAATTAGGGTTTGAGGACACTTATATATTGCTAGGGCATGAGAGAAGGACAAATTAGGATTGAGATGGCTAAAAACAGCTGTGTTTCAATAAGCAATGAAGCATTAAGGCTTAACGCACTCAAGTTTTTAAGTGTTATCACACTCTGTCAAAAGGGCTACAGAAGGACTATGTGGGCAATATGCGTAAAGTATGAGATTTTTAATAGATAAATGTTTAAAAAAGGGCTTAATAGGTAAAATTCTGAAAGTTCAGAGACCTAAAAATGCTTTTAGCCACACATAGACACATGAAATTTTTTCTTTAGCATAAAATAAAGGGAAAAGTATAATCGTTCTCCAATGTTTTGTCGAAATTAATCATTCTATCCTTGTATTTTTTTAAAATACACTATATATTATACCCTATATTTTAGGTTTATTACACTCAGTATCCCTTCTGTCTATTTTTTACACTTTCAAAGAACAAGTCAAAGAAAAACCTAATAGTCTAAAGAGAGAGAAACTTTTTTTTTCATCAAAATACTGTGTTAAAGTCTTCTTCTCTTTCTCTTTCACCAAACAAGTGCAAAACTCTCTCTTTAGTTTATCTCTCTAAAAGAAAAAAAAAATAAAAAGAAGAGATGATGGCATTCAGTTGTAAGATTTAGAGAAGATATATTAATATCATCAGTAATTAATATAGTAATACAAATCTTTCTTCTTCTTTATTGTTATTACTGAAATAATAATAGGATTATAATTTTTCAATTTATAGAGAAAATGTGAACAAGTTTTTCTCTCTCTAATAGCTCCCATTATATTTTATTTTCTTTTAAAAAAATTAATTTATAAAATTTGAATATTTTGAAGAAAGAAAGATAAATAGTTTGATGTGGTTTTATTAGGTGATATTTTTTCTTAACAAATTTTAGTTTTATGGAAGATTCATGAAGTTTCCGTTTAAAAGTTTTAGGATTTGAGAATTTTTTTGATATCAGTTTTAATTGGTGAATCAAAAAGGAAAATGGATGTAACAATTGAGTTTCCCATGAGATTCTAATTATTTTGATGGTTAGGACGAAAGATTTTGAAATAACCCAGTTTTTCGGCTATTGTGGGTAGCGGCACCGGCGACATTCTGGTAAGACACAAAATTAATTCAAAAAAAAATTAATTTTATCTTTTAATTAGAGTCATTGAAGTCATTTCATAGCAATTTAATGTTTAAAAGTGCATAAATAGACGAAATGGAAATATTATTTAATGGACCGCAAACATGAGAGCATTGAAATATATTTTAAAAGACACAAGGATAAAATAGTTACTTTTGATAAATATAGAAATATGATTATAATTTTCTGTAAAATAAATATATAAATATACAGACGTGAGTGTTATAGTCTAATAATTATAGCTACGTAATTTTTTGTGTAATTTATTTCAATTTCATCAAACTTGTTTTGGATTTAGTCATAAAGAATTCCATAGAATTGATATTTTGAAATTAAATTCTTTTTTTTTTTTCAAAATAAACACGTGAAATATATAATTCAATTGATTTTTATCAATTTTTTTAAAATTCATTTAAAATCTAAAAAAAAAAAAAAAACTATAACATTTTTTCGTTAAAAAAATAAATACTAGAAAAATTGAAATAGTGATACGATCGTAGAAATATCAAAATACATTGGTGTCGTCGTCGTCGTCTTCTGTTTTATGACTTTTTGTTGGACACAGCAGCACTGAAGAGTAAAGGGTAGGGGTAAAGCCATTGGATGCTGTGAAAACTACAGAGGCACTTACTCACTGCAAATATTGTTAGTACCCATCAATTTTATCTAAATCCTCGAAGTTGCTGTAATTCACTTTTCTCATCAATACTCCCTAAACCCTCATTCCATAAACGCATCTCCTCTCTCTTTGTACTATTTCATTGCCTGCGGGCAGGTTTTCCTTGTACTGTCCATGACGAAGGCCCGTTCACTTCATTAACGACCTTCTTCTATATAGCGTTAAGGGATTTGCATGGTTTAAAGTCTTACACATGGAGTTCTGGGGATTTCAGTAGCTTCAAAAATATGCTTTCTCTAAGGTTATTATTTGTTTTTTCTGCTTTGGTAGTCTCCTTTCTTCTGGGTATCTATTGAATTCTTTTGTTTTTGCTTTAATTGTTTGTTTCTTCATTTTGTGTTATCATTGCTTGCCAATTTTATATATAGGTTTTTAGCTTAGAGCAGCACTTTTTATGCTTCCCCTTTGGTTTTTTTTTTTTTTTTTTTCTTTGGCTCATCGCACTAATTTATTTGTTTCCTGTTTCAATCTTTGCTAGAAATAGTATTTTTATTCTTCTATTGCATTGTAACTCTGTGGGTGCATTATACTTCTTTGTTTTATGCTAAAAATATTCATCTTTAAGTTTGCACTGACGATCTTCTGATTATATGGTTATTTTTTTGCTTCAACTGTTTGCTTTGATCTGGGTTTTTTGTAATGAACAGCTGTCCCTGGTTCTTTAATTGCTGTTTGTTGATTTGCTTCTCTTTTGGCAATGTAGGGATTTTTGGAGGAGACATAGGAGAAAAATTCTTATTACGGCAGGTGTTTTTGGAAGTGGGTATTACCTGTATAAATTATATAATGCGCAAAAACGTAACCTTGCTGATTTGGAGAGACAACTTGCAGATGAACGGGAACATGATGAGCACATTAAGGCTCAGTTATGAGAAATTCTAGTCTCTTCTTCTTTGCCCTTTCTTTCTGTTTTGGAGGGTGTGGGTGTGTGATGAATTATGATTTTTCTCTGTTATAAGAATTTCCTAATTTGGTTCTTTTCCTGATTGATAGGATGCAAGTGCACTTTGAGAACATTCAAAGAATAGCTGATACAACAACATTGCCTCATGCAATGCAGTATTTAAGCAGCCGGATAGCAGAGGAGTTGGACCTTTCACAACTTACAGAGAGGCTAAAGAAAGGGAAGGGTCAGCCCAACACTTTGACACACTCAGAGAAACTTGAGCTATGGGACCGACTCAAAATCTTAAGTATACAGCTGCAAGTTTTTCCCTTTATACTTTTGATATCTTTATCTCTCCGTGTGCGTAATAAATTTTCAGTGGTAATGTACAAGTTATAGGTTATTTAGAATTTCATGTTTGTGGCTGCTGCAGGTTTTACAAGAACGGCGGTCTCTGTGTGGTCAATGACAATGCTTAGCTTGTATATCAGAACTCAGTTAAATATTCTGGGAAGACATTTGTATATTGACACTGCACGTGGTCTTGAAAGCTCACATTTACTTGTAAGAATCATTTCATTTTCATTCCCTTGTCTAAAATATTTGCTCACACTCAGCTAATTCTCGTACTGTTAGATGGGTTTCATTGCCAATTTTTCTGAACTTTCCTCTCTGTAATGATTTAATTTCTCATAGAAGCTTTCTTATAACTAGTCTGATATTACATTTCTTAGAATTCCTGTGCTTAGGAATATCTGATTCTGAGTCCCTAGGAACTATCATTCAGTGACATTTTACGATTAGACTATTAGTTTATCACCTGAGTGGTACCATTATCTGATGTGGTCTCTTTGAATTGCTAGTTGCCTAAGCTACTTTTGCTTCATGCAGTAAGAAAGTATCTTTAATATATTTTTTGCTGCATGATGTAGAACATTATTCCAGGAAGATAGTCTGGTTCCAATGGCAGACTTGCAAATATGTAAACTTGCATTTAATTGTTCCCGTCATGGTTACTGAATACTGGTAGAGTCATAGTTACCATACTTCAGTTGAGTATTTGGATTTATGTAGATCAATTTGGTTTATCACAGAATGATCAATTTATTATGAATTGTTTCAAGACTGTCAAGTTATCTAACAAAATATTTGGAGGACTTTCCCTTAGAAACTGTCTGTTAAGGAGAGAGTCCAAGATCTTATTATCCAGTTAAGTTACCAATAACCAATGTGGAATGTTGGAGTTGTAATTTTCTACCTTGTTTTCACTATACATGTAATTTGCAGTTGACCAAGTTACAAATGGTCCTCTCATTAATCTAGCAACCAGATTAATTGGACAACTCACCTCTAAATGTTAATTGTTAGGGGGAAGAAGACCTAATAATGTTTCAGTTATCCACATCAAATTCCCTAACCTATTTGGAAATTAAAACCAACGTGGTATGACTTTATTTGAAGCTCTGGTGTTGTTTCCTGGAGATTGATCTATCTGCTATCACTTCAAAAAAATTACTCCACCAGAGGTCAGTAAGGGGGGAAGGTTTAGCATGAAGCTTATTTATGATATGGTGAATTTAACAGCTAATGTCTTTGCTCATGGAGACAGGAACATGGTCACTAATGTTATGCTTGCAAAATATATAACTAGGTTTTGTTAAAAGCAGAGAGGTATACTTGTAAGGGAAGACTATGAAGAGAATCCTTTTGAGGTGCATACTGTAAATGTTTGCTAAATGGTGGAGGTTCGAGATTTTAGAATTTTTTTTCTTTCAACAGTCGCAGGGAACAGTAGTTGGAGCTGCCTTGTGGTGATATCTAGTGTGGAAATATCAATGCCCTTCTGGTGACTTCAAGTCGTTCTGTGTAACTGGTAAAACACAAGTATGATGATGAGGAAATTTGAATCATGGATTACAGTGAGAAAAGGCATTAATTGAAACTCTGGAGGACTATGAAAGACCTGGTCCATAAGATTTATTAGTTTAATGGGAATGAGCATGGCACTATGAATCAGCACCTATTGAACTGAAGGAATTGCCCATCAGAGTATTGTTAGCTTGAGAAACATTGTTTCCATCCAATCTGATGCTATTTGGGAATCTATTTTTCCTTGTTTGGTGAAGTTTACCATAGGAAGTAGGATCAGCAGAAGGAGCCAATCTAAGCAGGTATTACTTAAAAGAAATTATCTCTTGGGATGTTAAAAACTGGTTTAGCTTGCAAATCTTGCTTATTGAAGCCTATTAGCTGTCTGCATATTTATGACCTCTCTGCATTGCTTAGGGGGTTTAGGAAGATCTGTGGTGTGTCTGCACTTGTGTGATGCAGGAGCAGGACAGGCTTAAGAAGATCTAAGATTGGAATGTTTTGCCCTGGGAGGTGATGGGAATCTGATAGGAAAAGGTTAGAATACTAAATCCTAGCTCCAGAACCTTAAGGGGAAAAAAGTATGAATTTATTAGAAATTAGATTTGACATAAAAGATATAGAGGAGAGCTGTTGAGAATCTATGCAAGAAGGAATCAGATGCGCAGCTCTTGAAGGCAAAAAGAGGATTAAGAATGGATAGGAGGAATACCCTTTTTCTATGGCTTGAAGGGAACAGAACTTGTTGAGAAAGATGGAGGTTTTTATCTGTAATTCTGAAATCACCTTGTTTTCAATTCAACAAGTCTTCACTGCAGAAAGAAAGTGATCTCCAAAGTATCGTAAGAGACTTACTTGCATAACAATTCGTTGCAGGTGAATCTATTAGAAATTTGTAAACTATTAGCTGCAAGCTTGCAATTACCCTACTTTTACAGTGGAGTGATGGTGCAGTACCTTCTTTAAGTAACTTATTCCTAATTTACATGAATTTAGGAAACAAACAACAATATATGTTGAATATTTGACTAATGATTAAAATTCGAAAACATAATCCTAAACTTTATTTGTTGGAAAAATCTTAAAAGTATTCAGCTTGGATAGTTAGAATAACCGTTATGCAGCATGCCTGGTGTCTGTGTGTGTGCTCATGTTCCTGCATTTTAAAATTTAATTTGTATTTTGACCTAGAATTAGGTATAGGTGGTTGGTTTTTGCTCGTTGGCTTGATTGCAGCAAATATAAACACGTTTTCAGCTATATTTTCCTTTTGACATTTTTGTCATTTGATTGATGTTGCATCTGAATAAGGACTACCATGTCACACTGTGTTTGGTGTTGGAGAAGCCTTGTGGCAATGTGTCTGATTTCAAAGTTTAGCGACCTGATGAAGCTGCTTATCCTCTGTGGTTCAGTTTTCCTAGGCATTTCATTTTGTCAATAATACCCTTCATGCGATTGTTTTATTTTGGAGCATCAAGCATACTTGTGGACTGCTTCAGATCAATGGTTGATATGCATTTCCCTAGTCCTTGGATTGATCAACACACACACACACACACACACACACGCGCATATACAGTGAGATAAATAGATGGATATATTCTTTTGCATCTGTTAGAATTCTGGTATCTAACAAACAATGTGAACCAGATACCATACGGTTGTCAAAGTCTCAGTCTTAACATCAACTATAACATTAATGCAAATGTTTTGAATTTTAAGTATGGTAATATTGACTTATTTAGCATTTTTAATATTTGGTGGTGTTCTTCATAGAACACACAAGAGTTTTTGAATTTATGATGAAAATCAGCCAACTGTTCTGGTTGCTGCCATTTCTCTGACAGATGGTTTTGGGGCTATATAGTCCCTGGCTTCTACGCACACCTCCACTTAGCATTGTCGCCTCCCTGGTCCATTGCACACTTTCCATGGCATGAGTGCTTATTAACGGAACTTTGAAGCTTGCTATCACTGAGATTGAGACAAAATAGTTGAGTGATTCAACTAATAATGCAAAAGGAATAGTAAATGAAACAGAAAATTACTAAGTTGCAGCCCCATGGGTATTAAAAAACAGCAAAGTGCTAATTCTTTTTATTTTGGGACTCACCAGACTAGACAGTCATTTAGTTTCTTAAACGAGAACCAGTTGTTATTTTCAACTCCCATGTCTGGAAAACTAATTGGACCTAGGTTATGCTTCTTGTAAGGGCATTCCTTCAGTAGCAGAACTGCTGATACAGATATCAATTGGGAATGGGTTACCGGGTTTGACTTGCCACAACTTATCCATTCATCATGTAGCATTCTCTGTTCTATAATGTTTATCATTGCTTCTTTAAAGTGTCTTATGGACATTAGAAGCTTATCCATAATAAATTGCATGTGTTTTATTAAAAAAAGTTTGAGCAAGGAAGAAATGAGTACATTATGGAGGACAAGAAAAATCCTTCTGAAGTTTAAACAACAGCTAGCAACATGAAATAAACAAAACTAAAATTATATTGTTGTAGGATTTCTTTAGCTAAACTTTTTACTTTGCAACATTTTATTTTTTTGCTTGGCCATGATTGTGTGATTGCTTTAGGTTTTTTGTATGTCAATGTGATGTTTTAAATTTGATGTTGCAAAATCTTGACTTTCTCATAATCACAAAAAAAAGTACATGATGTGTTATGGCTTCTTAATACTTTCTGAGCGCCTCGTCCTCCTTTCACTATGTTCTACCTCCATGTTCATGCCCATAATTTTGTTAATGTTCATTGTATAAATGTTGTCCTTCCTCTCAATTCTTCTTTCTTTTAGCAGGAGGATGTTGATCTCATTGAAAGGGATGACCAGAAAAAGTTTTTGGCAAGTTCTGATTTTCTCGCAAATCATGGCATATTAGTTCTGATTTCTGATATCCAAGCAGCAGCAACAGAGGTTCTCAAGGGGTAACTAATCTCTTTCTCGTTTGTTTGAGAATTCAGTGTGGGTTAACTAATCTCTTTCTCCTTTAAATCACAAAGGAATATGTGATAGATGAACATAATATTGATATTTTTAGAAGAAAAGAATTATCAATTCTCCGAAAAGTGAAAATATTGACTACTTTTGGTGTTTGTTGGCATTTTATTGATGACATATGGAGACCATGGAATCCACACTTAGAGCACTAGGATTTCTGTTGCTAAAGACATGTTAGAACGACCTCTGAACTGTTACCCTAAATTTTATGATAAGAAAAAAAGGAATGGATTCACTATTTCTGGTTTATTAATTTTCTTACAAGCTTAATCTATGCAGAAAACAATTGGGGGATATCTTCAACACCGTGACCCTTCATGAAACCATTATGCAGATACTTGACTTGTTCATGAGCAGGGGAAGTCCACATCACTGGACAGACTACCTGATGCCTGAAGATGCTAGGCTCTACAAACTAGCCACAGGTTCCAGCAGTGATGACAGAATAACTACTGATACTACAAAATTTGAACTGCTTATGGAAGAGGCACGAGGAGTGCTATCCAGGTATGTTTATAATTCCAGTCAAGGAAAAGGATATGTTCGTATCTAGGGTGCAACTGTTTTGCAAATGTCTCTTTGAAAGCTTAAATAACATTAGAAATATGGATCCATTGCATGAAGTGCTAGTCTAGAAGGGCTCAGGCATTGGTTTCATCTCTCAATAGCTGACATCAAGCCAGCTGACCCCTTTGTCCAGTTTGTTGTGATAATCAGGGAAAAAGGACCGCAAATAAGCACTGTACTATTTATGAACTTATTTTATTAACAAAAAAGGAAAAAAGGCTTTCTTTTTCTCCAGTGACTCTTATGGATATTTAATGGATTTATGCTTGTTATTTTGCAAAATTGTTATCTAAGGAATTCCCTGTGCTTTCTTGCTGCCTATTCCCTCAAAACTTAAAAGAGTTCTGATGTCATCATTCCTCAAAACGTTTTCAGTAAATGCTTTGAAATTATTGCCCTTTTTTTTTTTTTTTTTTTTAAATGGTTAAAAGCTGAACTGGTGAACATCACTTAAAAAAAAAAAATTTTACATTGTACCCATTTAATTAAAATAGAAATGCCATTTTCTCTCCTTGCAGTGCTGAATTTGGTAGGGTTTTGGAAATATCATTGAAGGTAATAGTGGACACGTTGCTGGCGGAGTCCTCTGGAGACAGTATAGTGTCAGAGATGCCCCTGGCGCTTCTTTTGCCACGAGTTGCACGAATGGGTCCAATTCTGTTCGATGAATCAAGTCAAAATCGGTTTATCCAAATCATTGGGAGTTTATCAGAAGTTGAATTTTTCTTTACTCTCCTTTATGCGAATATGCCAACTTCATAGATTAGTGAGCATGGATTTTATCATAGACATTTTCATTTTGATGATTCTCATACATGGTCACCAATGTAAAGAATGTGTATGGTACTAGGTTTGGGTTCACAAATTTCAACTAGATAAAACTAGTAAAAAAAAGGTTTCATTAAGTTGTAATTCTTTACTAAATAGTAGTGCTTGGTTGATTTATAGGCACTTGCATCATCGAAAATATTAACTTTTGAATCAATAACAGAATAAAGAGTTATCTTTGAGTGTTTTGTTTGCCATTTTTATTTGTTTTCTTTGTGATAGCTATCTACTGTACTGAAGCATCCATGACTGATTGGAGCTTCTTTAAACTGCCTCGTCTTTGTTCTCATGCATGTATATTAAGCTGTGTGGATGACCCCCATATATTGAGTCTAAAGAGTGTTATGCCAAACCCAGTAGATTCAATAAGATAAAATGAATAGATACTACTGAGAAAATAATAGGGCATAGAAGATCTTTAATATGGTTCGACAAATTGTCTACTCTCACAGATAGTAGGGGTATGTACTTGTTTCATCCTGAAAGTAATTGTGGGACGAGATTAATTTCTTTAGACTAATTCTTTAATTAAAATCTACCGTATTGAAAAAATATAAAGGAAAAACAATATGCAATTTCAAGATATAGAATGAATCAATTAATTAAATATATTTTTCAATATAGATTTTTCTTTGTTATTCTATTGTACACCTTATGTGTTAAAAGTAAATCTTTTTGAATAAATGTTTTCTATTAAAAAAAAATAGAAAGGTTAATCAATATAATAAAAAAACGTTAACAATAGTTAATCTGATTACTGAATTATTGGTTATATTTATTTTTCATATGATATGCAAGATTAAATCAAGTATAAAATTTAAATCAGCTTAGTCAATAATAATAAAACAATAGTGATAAAAAATTCATAAGATGCATGAAAAAAAGCCAAATTGTATATAGTTTTTGCATTATTTTATTTTATTATATTTCATGCTCTTATTAACTAGAAAGTGACGATTGTACACAAAGATTTAGCCTAAAAAAAAAAAAAAGAAAAAAAGAAAGTAACTACTAACAAATTTTCTATTATGACTTTAGGAGTGGATCATCAATGATCGAGTTAATTATGGTTTTTTTTTTAACTCAAATTTGCATAAACTAATTTTGTTTGGTTGTAATTGATGAATAAAATAATTTTTTATGAAAATATAATTCAATAAAATTGTGATCAATCTTGATTGATTTCCACTTGATCCATTTCGTCATGTTCTACAGACCTGAATTCTCATCTCGTTTCAGTCTGAACCATTCCGTCATGTCCTATAAACTTGAATTCTCATCTTTGTTTCAGTCCCAAAAAATGGGATAAGTTGAGATAAGACAGCATATATATTAGGACGGGATTGAGACATTATTTCTTATATCTGGATATTTTGGGATTGGACTCGAAATTATGAAATTCCCATGAAAAGTGAAAATAGAATAATGTATACAAATATCACAATTTTCTCTTCACTTATGTCCACTCAAAAACCTCACCGTTATTGTATACCCCTCAAATTAACACTAAAGAACCCCTTAAATAAACACTAAAGAATTAGTGTTAGCTTATAGCTCCAATAATTAAATTTTAGATATTTAGTTAATAAGGGATTATTTATTTTATATTTAGAGTTTATTAACCTCGTAAAAATAATTATTAATAAAATTATTTTTTTTTTAAATTAATATTTTTTATCATCATTTAATTTATTTGTATTAAATATTATTTTAAAATTTTAATTAATGTTTTTATTTATGTAAACATTAAAATAAAACAAATATATTCATCTTCAATTAAAAAAGACACCAACATTCAGCTAGCCCGCTACTATTATCAGCTAGTAGCCTTGTACTAACCACTGAAACAAATTGACCATAGTTTTTTTTTTTTTTTTTTTTTCGTTTATTATTTTTATCCCTAGCCAACAACGTTCTGCTGCTAGCAACTGTAACAGAGCAATCAATTAACAATGACTACAACCGGCAACAGCAGCGATATCCTTATGCTGGAGGCACCGCCGGAACCCTCGCGGCCATGGTCGAACTCTTTCAATGCAGAAATCGTCGATGCATTGCCTTACATCGACGACGATTATGGACATCCATCCGTCAAGGCAGAGGTTGATCGGCTAGTTGAGGAAGAGATGCGTAGAAGCCACAAGAAACCTGCTGATTTTTTGAAGGACTTGCCTCCTCTCCAAAAGTTCAGTTTCGAGGTTAACTTTTTGACGAGTTCTTGGATTTTTAGGGTTTTCGCGGTATTTTTAGTTTATCAATTTAATGCTTGTTGGATTTCAATTACAGAATTATCCAATGCTTGCTAAAGAGTATGAGCGTGTTAGAGCTGGAAAGCCTCCAAGTACTCTTGATTTTTCTAGATATTCTCACTTGGATTTGCCACCCGCCAATAAGATGAATGAAGAAACTGCTTGGAAGCAAGCACTTCAGAAAGCAGAATGCTTGTTGCAACATCAAGTGATCAGGTGCTTTTTATGTTGCTACAAATTGCTTTCGAGAATTGGGAAATTTAAGGAATGATAAATTGTCAATTGGAAGTGGATATAATTAAGAAACAGCCAATTGTTATTTAGTTATAAGGATAGAGAGCTTGCTAAATAGGTTTTCTCATACCTTTTGGAGACGTTTGATAGGCTATATTGTTAGGGTGAGCTGCTCATTAAGGCTTTACCGTTACCATACAGTTTTTGATTTTCCTGAGTTACATTAATCTTTGCCTAGATGATATCACAAAGTATAATCCAATTTCTAACCATCCAAATTATTGCTTAATGCATAGATTTGATAATATCAATATCCTTGCATTTCTGATGAATTTATTGACTTATTTGCAGGCTGGAAAATTTGGACCTGATATCAAAATATGGTCCAAATGTGTGGATACAACACAATCAGCAATTGGAAGCAATGTTATCCAGGTACATTTGAAAATTTCCTTTTGATGTATAAGCTCTTTAGAAAGAAAAACTTTTGTTTCTTTCCCTCTGTTTCTTTTAGTTATATATATTTTATTATTTGTTGTTACATATTGTTTTAGACTTTGAAAATAGTGATTAGGCTGAAACACATGTTATTTGCACGATCATGTTTAATGTTTTATTTGGGGCAATTTTTATTTGTACAAATTTGCTTCGACCATCCTTATCTAGTCTATTTGGAATTTAGGATCATGTATTGCCTCACTAAATGTAATGCATAGGTTGACTTTAGGCCACAGGAAAATGAGATACTTTCATTGAGGCTTGGATCTCATAACATAGGCTCCTTGGTTATTTTTCTTTCTGAAATGGTAAAATGTTTCTAAGGAATACCAAAAATAGCAAGTCAGAACTACTGTTTTTAATAGTACAATCCCATTTTGGGTTTAATGTTGATAGTAATTGTTAAGTCCAGATTGTTAATGACTATTGAGATGTTATGTTATTAGTTTCACAAATATCCATATGATTTATATAATATAATCCTAACATTAGCATAGCTCTAAAAGCACAGGACAATCAATTGAATCCTTACATCATCACTCTAGCCTCCATTCTAATGTAGGATATCTGTTTCTTTTAACTCTGACAAGGGAAACTTACAGTCCAGTCCCTATGGTTTTGGAAACACAACTAGTTCGTCCTTCTGCTTTTGAAAATAGACTAATTTTTCCTATGTTTTGGTTCCGTTCTACAACTAGGTCCTTTCGTCCAATTCTTATATATTTTCTGTTAATGCCTTATGAAATGATGAAAATATCCATTTTATCTCTTCTCACTTTTGGTATATTTTTTTAAAAAACAAGGACGGGCTAGTTGTATTTCTCAAATCATATGGATTGTGTTGTAATTTTTCCGATATTAAAATTTTAATATTTCTGCTTTGACCTCTTTTTTTCTTGTTGACTTAACGAAAAAGATATAAAAATTGGATGTAAAGACTTAGTAGTATAACGGAAGCAAAACATAGGAAATAATTAGTATATTTTTAAAAACACAGTGACGAACTTATTGTATTTCGCAAATTACAGAGACTATACTGTAATTTTCCCCTCTTATAATTGTAATGCTAAATTGTGTAAAATGAACCCTCAATTCATAGTTAGAGAAAGGTAATAATGAGCATCAATATTATGTTCAAGCACATTACCAAAGAGGGAGAGGGAATATATTCAGAATTAGTGTTCTATATGACCATTTTGGAGGGTATTTGTAAAGATAGTTTTGCAATAGTCTTCACTATGTCTAGTAGCTTTTGCCAAATAAGTGTAGTTAAGTATTACGATCCCAAATTTGGATCTAGTTATGGGTCTTTGAATTAGGGGATCAAGTTTGAGATAAGGTGTTGTAGAAGGATTTTTCTTCCTTCTTCTTATGGTAACAAACTTAGAGAGAATCTGCAATCTCTTAGAGCTCGTGAAGAGAGAACTATACTATCTCTGAGTTTTAGGAACTCAAAACCTTTTCTTAATGTTTTGCTTACATTTTTCCTGATATCACAACCTTTTAAACAACTAAATGCAAAGCTAAAACTATCCACTATGCACCATACTAACTACACACTAATAACTACACACTACAGTTAATAACTTGCTTCACCACCCCACTATTACCCACTAACAATGAAAAGGCACTTGTCCTCAATTGCAAAAGATGGATGAAATGCAAGCTTCAACTCGTAAAATGTGATGCAAATAAAATCCTTATCACCCACTATTATTGCTGCAAATAAAGAGCTGTTTATTGTGCTTCCATATTTAA
This sequence comes from Jatropha curcas, assembly GCF_041381405.1. Classification (NCBI taxonomy): domain Eukaryota; kingdom Viridiplantae; phylum Streptophyta; class Magnoliopsida; order Malpighiales; family Euphorbiaceae; genus Jatropha; species Jatropha curcas. The sequence goes on along the minus strand of NC_143158.1, from coordinate 8,130,701 downwards.
TTAAAATTCCTGGATCAAATGGCTCCTCGAATGTGTCCTCTACGGGATTCTCGAATTGCTTCTCCCCAATCCCTTCTCATCTAGAGGCTGCCAAATCACAAGCGGGCCCTCTAGTTGTGCTAACAATTGCTGTTGTTTGATTATTTTTTTTCTTTTGCTTTGCTGTCTTCTAGACACAACTATTTAAGACTTAAAATGGTTGCTGAAAAACTATTGGCTTTGTGACAGTACTAGACTCCTTCAATTTTGCCAACTTTCCTAAATTATTACTCCTTATAGGTTGCTTGAGAAAATCCAATTTTGTGAATTTTGAAACAATGGTACTGCCCCTAGGAGATTCTAGATCAGCTGAACCTACTGGATATTTTGCTTTTGGTGCTTGACTATGATTGCTCCCTTCCATTGTTGATGTTTGTTTTGAATCAGAAAAAAACACGGGTGAGGGCATCTAATTTAGATTTTAGTACTTCATGTTGGACTTTGTTGGCAGCTTGTTCCTCTAGGAATAATGTCAGAATTTTATCAAGTTGCTGTTGAATAGAGTTGCCCATAACTTTTGGCTCTGATACCAAATGTTATGGTCCCAAGTTTGGATCTAGTTATGTTTGAATTAGGGGATTAGGTTTGAGATAGGGTGTCGTAGAAGGAGTTTTCTTCCTTCTACATATGGTAATAGACTTAGAGAGAATCTGCAATCTCTTAGAGCTCGTTAAGAGAGAACTCTACAATCTCTGAGTTTTAGGAACTCAAAACCTTTTCTTAAAATTCTGCTTACACTTTTCCTGATATCACAGCCTTTTAAACAACTAAATGTAAAGCTAAAACTACCTACTATCCACTACAATAACTACTCACTAATAACTACTCACTAATAACTACCCATTAGAATAAATAACTTGCTTAACCGCCCCAGTAATACCCATTAACAATGAAATTGATGATAACAAGGTAAAACCTGAATAATTAAATAAAACTACCTTAAATACAATAGTAAGGGTTTGTTTGACAATATTAGCTATTTTAGTAACTTTTAATTGTTTTGGTAGCTGTTTATATAGCAGTTCAAATTAGAAGTGTTTGGTAAAAATAGCTGTTTAAGTTAAAATGACAAAAAAGGACAATAGTTGTTTAATTAGCTGAATTCAGAGGAAAAAACAATGGGTATAATTGTCAAAAAAATTTAATTAAAAGCTAAACACTAAAAGTTAGAGTATTTGACGTTTTATAAAAAGCTCTTTCAAACTTTAATTGCTATGCTATAATTAATAAAAATAGAGTTTTGACTTGGTCAAAACACTAAAAGCTAGCCCAAAAGCTGTTGCCGAACAAGGGCTAAAATTACTCTAAATACAGCTCCATAACGTCAAGGATTCGTTTGTTTAGGTTGAATTCTGGATGCTAAATCTGAATTAACAACTTATTGAACTGAATGATTAAAGTGGTATGAAAAGCTTATTGCTGAACGATTAAGATTGTTTGATAATTGAGATGTCTGAATCATCTGGATAAGTCCATTTTTACATATTTACCCTTCTAATAGTTAATAATATAATTGATGTATCATATTATATACAATATTATGCCAAACATAGAAGTTTACCTTAATATTCAACTATAAACATAATATAATTGTAATGATGCATAATATATATTATTTATAAAATATATATGATTATCGTGATATTTTTTCTCCTTATCACCAATACCTAGCACCCAAAACTCTATCAACTTATCACCTATCACAGTTTCCAATTGCACCACAACCACTGCCTCCATTTCCTATCTCCTTATCTCTGTGTGGAAAAAATATAATGTATACCTCATAGTTTGCTTCCAAAAAGTGTTTCACAATCTATTCCCTTCAAAATCAAAAGAAGTTAAAGAATTATATGAAAGTTTTATGATCTTCCATTCAAAGTCACAATCGATTCCCTTCAAAATGCTTCAAACCCATAAGCAAAAACTCCCAATTCACAATTAACAACATAAAAAAACAGCAAGGCTTATCAACGGCACGTCTTGTTGTTGGTTTTACTGATGGCAAGGCTTGATGGTGGCATCATCGACAGCAAGTTTGATATGGCAGGATGACTGAAGATGGCTGGAAAGATGGTGAATGATTATAGATAGGGAAAATGAGATTCAAGAGTGATTTTAGGGCCGAAGGTATCAGTTGATGATTTTAATATTAGAGGTCATCATTTCTGTCTTTTGGTCTAATAAGCTAAGTAGATGAGCAAATTAGCTAGAAAATACTAGCTTTTTGAATCTGACATTTTTGTTTTTTGTAATCAGATGAGCAGCTTATTTAAAAAGAAAAAACAAATAAGCTTATTTTATTTTTTGTTCTGAATGAATAAGTTAAGGGGATAATAAGCTGCCATTCAGCTCAAAGAAACAAAGCCTAAGTCATTGTAATACTTTTATTCATGTAACTAGATGAAACAGCAATGTTAAAACATTTGAAAACTGATTTCCTAGCTTGTAAGGCATGAATACTATTTTCCCATTGCAAAAACAGTCTCTAATGTTCCTCAGGCACTTGTTTGTCCATGTGATTTATATAGCCTCTGATTTCAGCAACTTCAGTAATGGTACAGTTGGGCTGTGCTAGGCACCTTTGTGTTGTCATATAACTTTACCATGTAGTAATTGGTCTGAGTTGTACTCAAGAACCATCTAGAGAAAATGAGCCAAAAGTGGGACTGTTTTGTTTCAATTTGTTTTTAGCTTTTGGTTTTTGCTTTCCAATAGTCAAAGAAAATCATATCACTGAAATATATTTGTTTTTGTTATTTGATGTGTTGAAGTAGAAAAATAGGTTGTCAATACAAAAGGAAAACCAAGAAAAACTCGTTTTTAAGTTGTTTCATCAACCCATTTTTGAAGATATAATATATTTAGAGTTGGATAACAACAACCAAAATAGAATCTATGTTTGGTTATTGCTACTTTCTCTCTCTTAATCACTTTAGTTATTTCATTAACTATGTATATGTGCTTTGGGGTTTTTCTCCTGAGTTTTGTCAATAAGTTGAGCTTGAAAGATTTTGGTTGCTTTTTCAGAATGCAAAAGTTAGCTCGGGAACAAAATGAAAAAATTGAAGCCGTGAATCGTGAAAGGAAATATCATCAGGTGATGCAGATTTTTAGCTTTCCTTCTCCTATTCTCTTTACATACTTTACTGATGGCCTCATAATTTTTTTTCATTATTTGAATAACCAGCAAAATACTGCATACGAGATGAGTGCTTTGTCCATGCAATGGAAGGAGCTTTGTCAGAAAAATATAGAAATCCAAGCGGCGTGTACCAAAATAGAAATGCAGATCGAAGAATTGAAGAAAGAAGCTGCAGAAAGGTAATATAACTTTTCTATCTGGTTGGTTTCTGTTACAAGCAATTACTAGTTAAATAGCTAACTAGATTCAATATATTCAGAGGCTGGAATTTGGAAGCAAACATAGAGAATGGTTCTGTTATTACATAGAAAACAATAAGGTATGATTCTTTGCTGTGACATTTGATTGGGATTGATTCAATGCACTTCTAATTTTAATTGCCGTTAAATACTAAATAAATATATGAATGAGATCAAACATTGTTCTACTTCAACATTGTTCGAGTTGGATTTGCTCAAATGCGTGAGGAAACTTTTGGAAGTAAAGGAAACTTTTGGAAGTAATTAAGGCATAGTTGTTGTTCTTTATATTCTTCTTGTAGAAACGTTTATCATGTGATGTTGTAGATGGGAACTTTCCCCATTCATGGTGATTAATGGCTGTACATGGGAACTTTCATGTTGTCATGGCTGTCAACATGAAATTGTAGTAGTCTCCTTCAAAGTGTCTATATTTATTCATTCCATCACATGGAGAAGTGCTATGGTTGATTATCCATGTTTTGCTTGTAGAAAGCATAGATAAGTATGGATTATGAAAAGTAATTTTGTTTGGTCAAACAAAATGGTGAGAAACAGTAAAAGATGGTCCAAAATCATCTTGTATTTTAGTATCAGTCTACACCATCAGATTTTATGCAGAACACATTTTGTATGGATTCACTGATATTGTTTCATCTATCAGAAGTTAGTTTGCGTGACCTATGGCATATTCTTTTTCAAAATATTTATCCACAAACTTCCAAGGAAATTAGAGAAAATTAATTTGTAAGTAGACAACTACTAAGCTTCATATTCATTTAGTATTAGCTCTGGTGGCCCCTTTTATGGAGAAATAAAAGAAGACTAGGAAGAGGGGGAAAGAAGCAGGATAAAAAGGGAGGGAGACGAGCAAGAAGAAGAGTAAAAAATGATATTTGGAGGACATGGGAATATGGGGGAGAGAAAGAGAGAATTGAGAAAAGAGTGGGAATTATAAAATAGGGACAAAAGGACTAATAGATTATATACTTGCTTTAGTTTTGAATTTTTGGTAATTAATAATTTTCTGAATCATGCAATTCACCTATGCTTCTGAAAAATTTCAGTTTCTTATGCAATTCAAATCATTTGATGCTTGAATTGCATTCGATCTTTATGTTTTGAATCAAATATTGCACGGTTTTAACAACTATCATCTGTTCCATTAGTTATGTACCAATGTTCCAACAAAAATACTTGTTTAAGAGGGGGGAAAAAAATTATGCAAGCTGTATCTTTGAGTGAAAAATCACTACACCATTCAGTTTGATGGTGTTAAAAAAGTTTTGGTAGTTTTAAGATGTCATCATGCATTAAGGTTTAGATTAAAGTTCTTCTACGTGACTGCTTAGATATTGGTGTGAATCCATAACTTGTTCCAAGAAATCAATTTAGTCACAACTGATTCTTTTTGTGAGTCATGTGGTGTTGAGTTTTATTTCTTTTTAAAATGGAGAATTGGCATTTGAGCAAATTTGTTAAGATTGTTGTAATTATTGGAGTTTATGCTAGTCAAAATACTCAAAACTATGGATAATACACCAATATTCCTAATTCACTTGTGCATTTCCTAGTGCGATCGCTTTTACATGGCTATAAATTAACAATGTACGTAGGAAAGATAATAGTTGCTTGATAAGTATTGATTGCCTTGATGTGAGATTTGATTCTAGGGTATTGCTGGAACTCATATTGCTAGATCAATCATTAATTATCATCCTTGGTTTATACTAGCAAATCTATTCTATGCAATTTGGAATGGATATACAATCTTTGGCCTAGGTGAGAAGATATCATAAAAATGGTTAATTGTAGACCTTCTCAGGTATCTGGCTTCCCTGAATGGATCAGTTTTCAGTTGGATTCATTTTTGGAGCATGCCCACCCCTGCAAAAATAAATGGGAATTATAAGGAGAACAAAAAGGAACTGATGTAAACATGTGTATGGGTGTATGGAGATGAAGCATGCAAAGTGAGGAACTTTAGCCCAGAACCTTACACTAGTTTCTGGTGGGATATTTGATTTTTGGTACTTGAATATTGGTGCATGCTGTATTTTGTAATTTTATTTGCATGTCTGCGTTGTCTCTTTCTTTGTCTTCTAAATTCTTTTCTCATGGCTTGGATTACACAATCAGCCCCCCCCCCCCCCCCCCCCCCCCCTTTTTTCATAACTTTGACCTTCCTTCTTTAATAAGATCTATACTGGAAATTTCAGATCTTGCAACTATTTTGTCTTGTTGAAATCATTATTACAATGTCTAGCTGGATTAAACCTTTCTTATTGGTTGCCGGAGCCGAGACAAAGAAGATAACACTTATAGAACCAATACCCCTTCAAAGACGGCTTTATAGTCAAAGTTGAGACTATTACAAATGAAATGGTAGAGGTGAATTTTGGGTAAGATGTTAAAATCCATGATGTGAAAATGTATATGTGGGCTTACTTGGTTTTGAGCTGACCAATGCTAAAAGGTTAGTATTAACCAATTAGCTAGTTACTACCCTTATATGCACTTTGTGGATTGAGTATTTAATCGATGTGGGATTCTTGACACTCCTCAAGTGCAACTAGGACTTTCTTGACACTCCTCCGCAAGTGCAACTGGAACTTGACTTCTGGTTGACACTTGACATTTGAAATTGAAATTCTCCGTCTGAAATTGAATTGGGCTTTTTGCCCTTAAAATTGAATGGGCCTCGCCATATCTGGACATACAGACGAGAGCCTAAATTGAAACGCAACGGCAATACCGGTGAACTGAAGAATAACTGAACCGGGCTGGACCTGCTCTGATACTAGATTACAAATGAAAGGGTAAAGGTGAATTGGGTGCACTGATACTAGATTACAAATGAAAGGGTAAAGGTGAATTGGGTAAAATGTGAGAACCCATAAGGTGAAAATGCATATGTGGGCTTATTTGGATTTGGGCTAACCAATGCTAAAAGGTTAGTAGCAACCAATTAGCTAGCTAGCTTGCCAACCTTATATGCCTTTTGTGGGTTGGGTATTTAATCAATGTGGGATTGTCAACAGAGACAAAAGTTTTTGAAATGAAAAAACTAATTGATGAACCAGTCAATCTAATAGCTGAAGTTCATGGCTCAGAACTCAGAATAAATGCTTCTATGTAGCTGAAAGTTTTTCATGTCTAAAGGCTAAAAAGTTGAATTTTATGTTCTAAACTTCTAATACTCCTACACTTAAAAGCTTCTGGCTCATATACTAAAATATGATTACAGGAATGACAATGCATGAGATTTGAACTCAAGTACTAGGTAAAGATTCTCTAATACCCCAATTGTACTATGCTTAAAAATATAAAGTTTTACATACAAACCTGAGAACAATTCATATCTATATTGTTTCTTGTGTGCTTTATGAAGTTGCTTAGGCTGTCTGGCTGTAAGGCTTTAAAAACATTGGTAATATAGCATATCTGTTGAGTGTTGAAACCGATTTCACATTTATTTTTCTGCTACAATATGTGCTTTTTTTTTCGAACTGACAGCTTGCTAATAAATATACATTAGCTACAAAATCCATTTCATGAGATTTTGGAATCAAAGTTATTTCAGTATGAACACAGAAATATCATGTGACGAGTTATCCTATTAATTACGGTTTGAGAAATTACATTAATGTTTTTGATATTGCTTTAAAATTTATACTGCATTATCTTATCTAATCATTTGTTGTCTTGACAGGCTTTCTATGCAGATTTGAAAAATAGGAATTCCATTCAGAAAAATATGAAAATACATTTCTATGGTTTCTGGCGGCTCATTGCTCTGGATTTTGCAGACTCATGTTGTGGGTTCTCGCGCGGAAAAACCTTTGTTTCTAGTTTTGTCCTGCTTCTGTTTTTAAGATCAATTATTGTTTAGGCTTAATATTAATGTTGTATTTGATGAGACTTGTTCTGGTTGTATATCTTATGATGAAGAGAATGACTTTATTCGTTCAGCTAGAAAGAGAGAGAATAGATTTGGGTAATTCATCATACGACTTTTGTCTTGTACCTCTTGCTGACTAAAGAAATATGACTGATGAGGCAAAGCTGTCAATTTGAAAGAGGTTCGACTGAACTTCAAACCTAACCTTCTCTGTGTATCGTTTTGGCTTTCATTTAGCATTATATATTTAGCAATTAGACTTTTCAGGCTTTCGATTGGATGGTCGAATGGAATCAGAAGTAACAGAATCGCCATTTCCTGAAATGTAGAACTTATTTTTTACTCATGTTAAAATTTGTATTTCATAAATTTTAAAAAACTTCTTAGATATGATAAATTAATAGGTAGTTAGAAATTCAATTAAGACTTAAGATTACATATTTTGTTGTTTCAAGAAATAGTTATTGTTTTACTTTTAAATTTGAATCAAAGTTATAAATAGTGATTCTATTTTGTCTCTATTTCGTACTGTTTCATGAACCAAATGGAATCTTCATCACTTAAAACTTTTGATAGCCTATAATGCAAATGAATTTGTCAAATTCAATCAGTTAAAACACCTTCTCGAATAATTTGAGTGATTTGAAGAAAAAGTGACTTAATCATCATCATCATCTTATAAATGGCTGAATACATAATCATGAATTTTGTAATTTCATTTTTGAATTTATAAATTTTGTTAATATTACATACCTTTCGTCATTAATATCTATATTTTTAGGGTTTTGACTTTTATATATAAGATATCGATTTGATATATAGTTTGCATGACTTTTACAACAATAACTTTCATAATTTTCAACTTTTTAATGATTATTTAATTGATCTAATTTTGCTACTTGAAGTGTTCAATAAAATAATTTTAAAAATTGAACTGTTTAGTAGATTTAATTTTATAAGTTGAAGTATTTTATATTTCAAAGGAATACTTAAGAGTGACATAAAATTTCAAAAGTGAATTTATGTGTTGAGTCTCTAATATATAATACTTTGTACTCCCCCGACCATTTGCAATTGCTTTTCTATTTCGTCTAATGTGATATAGGCAACCTAATCTATAAATTGAGGATTAGATGCAGCTAAAAAATTATAATAGCAGACCCTATAACTGAGTGTGGGTCAACTCAATCAAAGCTAGGCTTCAAAAACGACACCTGATCCCATTCTCTTGCATTTGCAATGCTCTTACTCTTTTCTCTCTTGCTCAGTTACTCTTCCTTTTCTCTTTAACTATTCATACCCATCTCCGTCGCTCTCTACAGTGCTCCATCTTACCTGAAGCTTTATATAAACCATTGGGTTTGCAAAAGCTTGAAGCTTCCTCCTCTTTTGCAAGTCCTTTTGCTCCAAATATCTCCAATTATGCATAATTTTAAGGTGATCGAGAGTTAGTTGAATTGGAAGTTAAACAATATGAAACTTTTAGAAATTAAAAAAAAAAAAATTATTATGAAACCTTAAGATTTTAAACAGCGGAGTGAATTGGGTTAAAAATTAAATTAAATGGTAGATGAAGGATTAAGAAGAAACAAAGTGATTGGTGAGTCCTATGGTGACACTTGGCATGTTAAAAGTTCACCAAAGGATTAAAATTTCGCTTCATTTAATCTTAATGAACAAATAATCTCTTCTTGTATAATCTCCCATCAGTCATCACGTACACGCCAAAATCAAAGAGTGAACAAGCAGAGGTTTTTTTCCAAACTTACTTCACTTTCCATTCCTTTCTCAGTAACCAAACACTAAAATAGAACTTGACAATCACTTCTTTCCTTCATGCTATGCTTGACTTTTTTCAATGGAGAATGTGACTTCTAGCATATAAAACCTAAATGAAGTCACAAATTATAAATTATGATAATATTTTAATGGCAAAATACATAAGTTCATCCCTGAACTTTCTTATTTTAACCTTGTGACACCTTCAGCTTTTACTTTTACTCATCAAACACTTTAACTTATAAAATTAAATCTATTAAACACTTTAATTTTCAAAATTATTTTATTGAACACTTTAACTTGCAAAATTAGATCAATTAAACACTAATTAAAAAGTTGATTTTTATGAAAGTTATTATTTCAAAAGTTATGCTAACTACATATCAAGTCGATATTTTGCAGATAAAAATCAAAAATCATAAAAATTATTGATATCAGTGTTGCAAGATGTGTAATATTATCAAAATTTATAAATTCAAATGCATGATAAGTTATCGACAAAGTTTATGATGCTCCAAGGTTAAAATTATAAAGCTTATGGGTGAATTTATATATTCGATCATGTTTTAATAGATTTCTTAAAGAGTTAAGGAAAGAGAAGAGGATTTGCTAACTATAAAGCTTGTTGAAGGAAATCTTTTGACGTGAGTAAAGTTGTCTAACACCCTAGGCAAATTACAGAACGAATAAGTATAAGAGTAATAAGGTGGATACAAACTTGAACAAACCTTAGACTATTGTGAAGCTTTTTGACGAAAGTAGTAAGGCTTTACTTAAAACAAGACCATGCTGATCCTGTTGAGGATGAGATGGAATTAAGCTTGATCTAGAGTGGATAATATCGTAGTGGGTTGAGCTATTATAACTGGTATTAGAGTAGCTCTTGCTCCTCTGTTCGACAGTAGGGCAAACCTTAGCGAGGACACTAACTCTCTTAAGAGGGATGTGTTGGATTTAATTTTCTATTGTGGGCTTAATACGTAAAATTAAATATGTACAGCAGTCCAATTGTAAAGTCAATTTCAAATGTGGTCTTGATTGTGAATAATTGACTATTGAGGTATCAACTAATTATAGATATTAAGTGTAGAGACCATTATATAATTCCTATTTCGTTAAAGGACCGAAATAGGAATTGTACTAACCCTACAGGTATATAAAGGTCGTGGTCCCCAGAGGAGTGGAATACGATTCAGTTTTACGTTCCTTTCGTATTGCTTCCGCTAAATCGATTCTTCAATTCTCTGGAAGGCTGCAAACCTAATTCTATACATCAAGATCGACGAACAACGATGTCAGGTACGCAACCTTTTCTTATTCAATCTATTTTGTTGAATCTAGTGGTTTGCACGATATAGGTTATTATTGAATCATTTTGAGATTAATTCTTAACAAGTGGTATCAGAGCCTTGTGCATAATTGCTAGATTTTAGATTGGTTTTTCGTATTTTTTTTTTATTTATTTGTTTACCCTACTGTTTATAGATTGAGGGTTTTGTTAAAAAAAAAAAAAAAAAAAAAAAAAAAAAAAAAAAACCTCCATTGTTGGCGGCGGAAAGGGGCTGGAACATGTTATTTTCCGTCCCTTATCGTTTTGTTTTTTAGGTTAGGGATGGAAAATAACAGTTAGGTCCCTGGAAAATTTCATATTAGATCCCTAATTTTATGTTTTTTTCGTATTAGTCCCTTAATTTTCTGTAATTTCATATTGGTCCCTTAATTTTCTGTAACTTCAAATTAGGTCCTTTAATTTTCTGTAACTTCAGATTAGGTCCCTAAATTTTCTGTAACTTCAGATTAGGTCCCTATAACTTCAGATTAGGCCCCTAATCTTCTGTTTTTCGTATTAGGCCCTTAAATTTCTGTTTTCTTTCGTTTAGACCCCAAACTTTATTTATTCAAATTTATTTAGTCCAATTTTATAACTTAGAGACTAAGTTATAAAATTGGACTAAATAATTTTAGATTATTAAATATTTAGACAATCAATTCATTTAATTGCAATTGTTTTGTTTTAATTACAATTAAATGATTTAATTTGTCGACTTGAGATTAAATTTTGGAGTGATTAAGTCCCTATTGTGTTTGATATTTGTTAAAATAAATTGATTTGATCAATAAGTCACCAAAGTGACCTCTATTGCTTGAATTGATTTATTTTAGAATATTAGACAGGTGTATTAGAATTCGTTGCGGATAGTTAATCGGCCCAAAGGAAGGTTGCTATCTGGCTGAGTTTTGAATACATGTTTGGCAATAAATATGTGATAATTGTTTGATTATTTTCCATGACAATGATATATCGGCCCAAAGGAAGATTTATTATTTGTCAGGACTATGTTATCAATATTTGATTGCTGCATTGAGATACTAATTACAAGTTAATGTTTTACATCCAAAGATGAGAATATTAATGTTGTGTCTGTATCTTATTTCCATTTTTTAATCTCTACTTATGTGAATTGTTTCATTTGTGGATTGTGAGCTTATACTTATCTATTTGTTTATTTTCTCTGATGTCAGCTAACATGTCATTTAATCCTGATTGTGTCCCTAAACTTGAGGGATCAAATTTTGAGTCTTGGAAATCAGACATTATGATCTTTCTGGGCTGTATGGATTTGGATCTTGCATTCAGGATGGACGAACCTGCTCCTCTTACTGATACGAGCACTGATGTTCAAAGGGTTCAGTATGAGAAGTGGGAGCGTTCTAATCGCTTAGGTCTGATGATTATGCAGAAAGGAGTCCCAGAACATGTTCGAGACTCTGTCTCAGCTGAAAAGAACAATGCTCAAAACTATCTTGCCGAGCTGGAGAGGGCTTATGTCAAGAATGACAAAGCCGAAGTGGGAACACTTTTAGGAAAATTAACCTCCATGAAGTTTGCTGGCAATGGTGGTGTTCGGGAGCATATTCTTAGCATGTCTCAGATTGCAAAGAGACTGAAGGCGCTGGGTATGGCTTTACCAGATGACCTTTTAGTCCATATGGTTATGAATTCTCTTCCTTCTCAATATGGACAAATTAGGACTTCCTATAATTGTCAGCCGAATAAATGGACTCTTAACGAGCTCATTTCTCATTGTGTTGATGAGGAGGAAAAGATGAATTCTAACAAAAGAGAGAGTGCTCATTTTGTTTCTTCAGCTGGGAAGGGCAAGAACAAGAAAAGAAAGAGGCCTTTTGCAAAGACTGTTGAAAAGGCTATTGAGAAACCTGCTGCTGCTACTGCTGTAGATCCAGTACAAAAGAAGCCTTATGTGCCAAAATGCTTCTTTTGTGGAAAGACGGATCACTTGAGAAAGGACTGTCCTAAATTTGCTATTTGGCTTGCAAAGAGGGGGCTGCCTCAACTACAGAAAGCCAACTGACGGTGAAAGATACGTCTATGTAGGAAATGGCGATCCGGTTGAAGTAGAGGCAATTGGACATTTTAGATTATGTTTAAGTACTGGTTATTTTTTGGATCTTATAGATACTTTTGTTATTCCCTCTTTTAGAAGGAATTTGATTTCTGTTTCCTTTTTGGACAAATCTGGTTTTCATTGTTCTTTTGGAGACAGTGTATTCACTTTATCTATGAATTCAAAAGTTTTGGGTACTGGTTGCTTGAATGAATGTGATAATCTATATATGTTAGACATTGATACTAGTTATCATGAATCCCTGCATGTTACTACAAGAGGTACCAAAAGAAAGTTGAATATTGATAACTCAGCTGTACTTTGGCATAGACGTTTGGGTCATTTATCCAAATCGAGAATTGAGCGTCTTGTTTCTGATGGTATCTTAGATACACTTGATTACACAGGTTTGGATTCTTGTATTGAGTGTATTAAAGGAAAACAGACTAAACAAAAGAGACTAGGTGCCATTCGGTCATCCAATGTTTTAGAACTGATTCATACAGATATTTGCGGTCCATTCCATATTGCAACTAGAAATGGCCAAAGATATTTTATATCATTCATTGATGACTATTCTCGTTATGGTTACTTATATCTCATTCATGAAAAATCTGAGTCTTTGGACGTGTTTAAATCTTATAAAGCCGAAGTTGAAAATCAACTAGGAAAGAAGATTAAATCTATTCGATCTGACCGTGGTGGTGAATATTATGGTAAATATGACGGTTCAGGCGAACAACGTCCAGGACCTTTTGCGCTTTTCCTACAGGAATGTGGAATTGTCCCTCAATATACAATGCTTGGTACTCCCAGCATGAATGGTGTATCTGAGAGACGTAATAGGACTCTTATGGATATGGTAAGGAGTATGATTAGTCATTCTACTTTACCAGAGTCTCTGTGGGGTGAAGCGTTAAAGACAGCAGCTTATCTTCTCAATAGGATTCCATCTAAAGCAGTTGCTAAAACACCTTATGAACTTTGGACTGGACGTAAGCCTAGTCTAAAGCATCTTCATGTTTGGGGATGTCCAGCTGAAGCAAGGCCTTACGAGCCGAATGAAACAAAACTGGACTCCAAAACTATCAGCCGCTACTTTGTTGGATATTCTGAGCGGTCTAGGGGTTACAAGTTTTATAATCCTACTTCCAGAACTTTTTTTGAAACGAGAATTGCAACATTTTTTGAGGATGTTGATTTTGGAGGGAGAAATAAAGAAAGAAACATTGTCTTTGAAGAGGAACCAAGTAAGGATGATTCGGTTCTCATTCCTTTTGTTGTTTCTGATAGCGTACAGACTCCAGTTGCTCCTGTCACTATTCAAGATCCAATTCAAGACAATGCTATTCTTCCTCAAGAACAAATTCAACAACCTCAAGAATTAGAGTCTGTTCAAATGCCTTTGAGGAGATCTACTAGGGAGAGAAGAAGTGCTATTCCAGATGATTATATAGTGTTTCTTCAGGAACATGAGGATACTGTAGACATGATAGATGATGATCCAGTTAGTTTCTATCATGCCATGCAGAGTTCTGACTCTCATAAGTGGATTGAGGCAATGAACGAAGAGTATAAGTCTATGCAAGACAATCAAGTTTGGGATCTTGTTCAATTACCTGAAGGAAAGAAACCCATTGGTTGCAAATGGATATTTAAAACCAAAAGGGATTCTCAAGGTAATGTGGAGAGATATAAAGCACGTCTTGTAGCAAAAGGCTTTACTCAAAAGGAAGGGATTGACTATAAAGAAACCTTCTCTCCAGTTTCTTCGAAGGATTCTTTTAGGACAATCATGGCCTTAGTTGCAAATCTTGATCTTGAGCTTCATCAAATGGATGTTAAGACTGCGTTTCTCAATGGCGACATTGATGAAACAATATATATGGTGCAACCAGAAAGTTTTATAATTGGAGATCCAAAACATCTGGTATGCAAATTAAAGAAATCCATTTATGGACTCAAGCAAGCTTCTCGTCAATGGTACTTTAAATTCAACCAAGTAATTGTCTCGTTTGGCTTTGAGGCAAATACTGTTGAAAATTGTGTGTACCATAAGTTCAGTGGGAGTAGGTTTATCTTTTTGGTCTTATATGTGGATGACATACTTCTTGCTACTAATTGTAAAGTCTTGTTGCATGAAACCAAAGTTTTTCTTTCAAAGCATTTTGAGATGAAAGATTTAGGTGAAGCTTCTTTTGTTTTAGGGATTCAGATACATCGAGACCGTTCTCGAGGTATTCTTGGATTATCACAAAAGAGCTATATTGATAAAGTGCTCAAGAGATTTGGTATGCAGAATTCTAGACCATTGGATACCCCTATTGCAAAAGGTAATAAATTTAGTAATCAACAATGTCCAAAGAGTGAACTTGAAATTCAGGAAATGCAAAAGGTTCCTTATGCGTCAGCTGTAGGAAGTCTTATGTATGTTCAAGTTTGTACTCGTCCAGACATTTCTTTTATAGTTGGCATGTTAGGTAGATATCTCAGCAATCCAGGAATGGATCATTGGAAAGCAGCCAAAAGAGTCATGAGATATCTTCAGAGGACTAAGGGACATATGCTCACATATAGGAGATCAGATCAGCTTGAGATCATTGGGTATACTGATTCTGATTTCGCTGGATGCCAAGATAGTAGAAAATCCACATCTGGCTACGTTTTTCTATTGGCTGGCGGTGCTATTTCTTGGAAGAGTGTGAAACAAACTCTAGTGGCAACCTCCACCATGGAAGCTGAATTTGTAGCATCTTATGAGGCATCAAATCAAGCTATTTGGCTGAGAAACCTTGTCACTGGGCTGCGTGTAGTAGGTGGAATAGAAAGACCACTGAAGTTGTATTGTGTCAGCAAGTCAGCCGTTTTATTCTCCAACAACAACAGGAGCTCTTCTCGATCAAAACACATTGAGATTAAGTTCTTGGCTGTGAAGGAGAGGGTACAGAGTGGACAGATATCCTTAGAGCATATTGGAACAAACTCTATGATTACGGATCCGCTTACAAAGGCAGTGATACCGAAAGTTTTCCATGAGCACACCGCTCATATGGGTATCGTTTTGTTTGAGACTGTCTAGTTTTAGTAGGAGTTTGCTCTTTATGCATACATTATGTTTTTGAATGCTCTATTTTATTTTGGATATGTTTTATTATGAAATTTTGTTGAGTACTCATTTTGGTTGATGGTTACACTCTGTATTATTATTATTGTTTTGCTTGATCTCACTTTTGTTGGTGACCAGTTGGAAACAGACATGATGATCACATTACATGTAGTTTTCATGCTACACTTCTATAATGAATCTATGTCATTTAGGGGTATTGGTAATGTAGTTGATGATGAACTTAGTCATGAGATCTATGGCGAATGTTTCTTCAGCTCTTTATCAATATAACTAATGGACGAGATTGTTTTTGGATACCTTGTATGACTGCATTTGTTGAGCTCATTTTGGTGTATGTATTTTATTTAACATATGTTCGCCCAAGTGGGAGATTGTTGGATTTAATTTTCTATTGTGGGCTTAATATGTAAAATTAAATATGTACAGCAGTCCAATTGTAAAGTCAATTTCAAATGTGGTCTTGATTGTGAATAATTGACTATTGAGGTATCAACTAATTATAGATATTAAGTGTAGAGACCATTATATAATTCCTATTTCGTTAAAGGACCGAAATAGGAATTGTACTAACCCTACAGGTATATAAAGGTCGTGGTCCCCAGAGGAGTGGAATACGATTCAGTTTTACGTTCCTTTCGTATTGCTTCCGCTAAATCGATTCTTCAATTCTCTGGAAGGCTGCAAACCTAATTCTATACATCAAGATCGACGAACAACGATGTCAGGTACGCAACCTTTTCTTATTCAATCTATTTTGTTGAATCTAGTGGTTTGCACGATATAGGTTATTATTGAATCATTTTGAGATTAATTCTTAACAGGATGAATATAACATCCTAAGCAAATTTCATATTGAATAAGTGCAACAGTGATAAGATAGATATAAGGTTGAATAAACCTCAGACTAATGTGAGGCTTTTTGGGTAGAGTGGTAAGGCTGTATTCGAAAACAAAACTATGCAAATTCTTTTTAAATGTAAAATGGGATGGAATTGGACTCAATAAAAAGCATATAATATCACAGGGGATTGGACTATTAATTAGAAATAAAAAAAACAAATAGGATTAGGAGTAGGAGTCCTTATTAATAAATAATAATTATAACCATAATGTAACGTTCCATTTTTCTATTGAATCGAGTCGTTGCTTAGAGTCGAGTCGGGCTGATCCAAAACCCGGTTCGATCCATTAGATTCTAGAGTGGGCTAGAATGGGATGTAATTGAAATAAGGAAAAGAAGTGGACTTACTTGAAGGAAACAAAAAGATCAAAGTATAAGGATTAGGACTTGATTTCACTAAAGTATAAAGTTGAGGTATTAAGTTGTACCATTTTGACACTTGAAGTACCATTTGGTAATTTTCATATAAAAATCAATGACATTCTAGAGACTACCCGTGGATTCCATTTCATTTTCATTTCTTCATCCTTATCTTCATCTTCTTCCTCTACTTTCCTCTAAAACTTTCCTTTCTCCATCACGTTTAATGGTGGTGAAGATTTTCATGGGAGTTAAACATTAATTCAACTTCTATTCTATCCAAGAGAGGTGAGCTCAAGGTAGAAGAAAAAGGAAGCTAAGAAGAAGATTCCAAGCTTGTTAAGTGAAGGTGTGATATCTCTTTATATTTACCATTTTCTTTGCATGAGAAATTGTGTGGTGTGTTGTTAATGAGATAATATTGCTTCATGTTGAGTGGGAGGACTGGAAATGGTGAGAAAACAGGGGAGGTATTGAATAAATGAAGTAAATATTGAGTTTATGTTGAAACAGGGCGCTCGCGACTTTGCACTGCGCGCCCGTGACTTGTGCTTGAAACTCTCTGCCTCTCATTTTGCTCTTCTCGCGCTCGCGACTTTGCAAGACGCGCTCGCGACTTGGCCCTTGGCCTGGAAGCGCTCGCGACTTGCACTGCGCGCTCGCGTAGTTGGCCTGATAACTCACTGTCTCTCTTTTGGCACTGTACGCGCTCGCGACTTGCATTTACGCGCTCGCGACTTGTGCCGATAACACATACGCGCTCGCGACTTGCATTTACGCGCTCGCGACTTTCACCTGGAAACTCACTGACCTTCAGATGTGCATTACGCGCTCGCGACCTTGCAAGGCGCGCTCGCGACTTGTGTTTTCATGCACTTTTGGACTTCTTTTTCTATGCAATTGGATTCCTTTGCTCACTTTGTATGCCTCCAATCATTTTACAACAAAAATACAACATTAAATCATGTATCAAAGCAACATGCAAGCATGTATATGATGTGAAATGAGGTAAACACAACTTGTAATTGTATTCTATGCAATTGTGAAATGATGTGAAATGGTGTATGAAGTTATGAATTGTATTCCTTTTCTCAACTTGTATGTCTTCAACCATTTTAAAGCAAAAGACATCATGAACACATGTATAAACACAAAATGCAAACATGCAAGTGGTGTGAAACTAACATGACACAGGTTGCCTGCTTGGCGAGGCTATCAGCATACAGGTAAGCAATAAATTTTATGAAATGATGAAGCAGTTAATTGTTATGACACAAATATGTGAAAATAACATGTCACAAGCATGCAAATTATGACACAGTTATTTTGCTTTTGCTTATCTATTGACATTCCATTAATATGCTCCATTGAGGTTAGGTAGAAACCATGTAGATAAGGCTATGTCGCGACATAGAATAGCAGATCTGCGCCCTATACAGTTTGTTACTCCGGCTACAGGCCGTTGAGTGGATATGATTATACAGGCCATAGCAGCCAAGCATACAGTTTCATACAGTTTTATACAGTTTTTCTTATCACTTCGGTTTCACTATAACCTTATGGAGCTATACAGTTATATTGACTACAAATTGCATAATCATACAGTATACTAAACAGCAAGAAAGATCATCAAGTTAAACATGAAAGTATCATGATATGTGTGCTTACATTCCATATGTGAGTAAATGTGTATTTATTTCCACATATGTATGTGCTTATATGTTTCTTTATTCATTGTGATATTCACTGAGTTTAATCAAAGTTGCAGAGTTCATACAGCATAAAGAACATCAGGTAAGATCATGAAAGTATAATGTTATATATGCTTACAAGTTTATTTATTTAATTCTTAAGGAGCCATACAGTCATGAGTTGTTATTAATCATAACTTATATGATGTGACTAAAAGTGCATAAGTCATACAGCATAATGAATAGCAAGTAAGACTATGAACATATACTGTTATGTATTCTTACATGTTTATTAACACAATTATTGATGTTTATGAATTAGAAGTTTATTCGTTGCTATAAAGAGACATTTATGTTGAAATTTACTGATTCTATGAGTATCAATGCTTTATGAAATTGGTATTTTAAGTTAGTTACCATCGCACTTTGTTTAGTATGTGAATTATGAGCACCACTGAGTTTTATACTCAGCGCGTCGATTTTCATCACGCGCAGGTTGAAGATCGTGGTTGCTACTTGAAGACTTGAGGAGTACTATCAAAGCAGAAGTGCTTAATTTGGTCATAGTAGATTGAGAGTTGTATAATTAAGATTTATGGCATGTATAATTATTATATTGTTAGAGCTTATGTGATTGTAAATATAAGTGAAACATGTAATTATTTTGGTGTAAGTAGTTGGAGATAAGAATAATATTCATGAAATGATTGAAGATGAAATAGTTTACTATAGTTGGTATGATTAGGTCATGAAAACTTGATATAGATTCTGAATGAAATTAATTGCTAGATATTAAATGCTTTTGAGGATTTATACAATTATGAAAAGATATATATATAAAGGGTTATCGTGTTATGATGATTCTTTGGAGATGTTGGAAGTTTAGAGTGTAATTGGGAGTGTTTATATTCATATTTTGCATACAGTATGATATCAGCATGACAGGATATAAGTTCAACCAGATTGTAGCGTCTCGGCTCGGTTCATTCGGGTTAACGGGTGGACCGGGAAGGGGTGTTACAAATAATATTATTGCTAATTAAATTATGATAATGGCTAATATATTCGGGCCTGATTCCAACATTCTCACACTTGGCCGATATTCCAAAACTTCATTTAAGTGTGTAAACATTAAGTGCGCCACAAATAAATCTCATAATATCATCATAATTTATTTAAACATAATAAATCACATAATGCAGATTATAGTGGTCATATTTGTTTAGTCGCAGACACCCTTCCATATGCCACAACACTAGTAATTTATTAAGATAGGTATCATAATTGGTATGTAAAATATCATAAAGGTCCACTTTAATGTCTCATAGAGACTCCTATTTCTTGTTTAAAAGTAATTAGGTGTACACAAACATAATAAACAAGAAAATGACAAAATAATTTAGAAACCTTTATTGAGCTCAAGAGTGTCAAAATAAATATCATAAAATCAAACATCAATACATCCAAGACCCATCCTTTAAACATGGTTCTTAAATGTCTTTGGTTATAATTAGGAATGGAAGCGGAGTTGGTACCCAAGAATTTTATACTATCCGCATCCATATTCATTTAAAATTTTACTATCTGTATCCTTCCCAAACCTATTTAAATATCCATATAAGAATCCGTTAAAAATTTTACTACTTGTATCTGTCCCAAAACTCGTTTAAAGCATCCCTTAAACGGGTAGGTTATTCACAAATTTTAAACTATCTAAACTTAAACTTATTTAAAATTCATTTTTTACTAATAAATGTGTAGGGTACCTATGGTGAAAACCATTTATTATAGCAGGTAATGGGTAGCGGGTACCCGAAATCTAATACCCGTACCCTACTCGTATCCGTCTCAAACCCATATATAACTATTTGTATCCTCATTAAGCGGATCGAAGTAGAGCGGGAACCTTAAAATACCCGTCTAACTTCCATCCCTAGTTGTAATTCTTTAGTCAAAGGATCAACAATCATAAGATTGGTACTAATTTGTTTATGAACTTCTTCCTTATGGAAAAATATTTCAACTCCATATGTTTGGCTCCTTTAGAAAACTTACCATTCTTGGAGAAGAAAGCTGTTGCGGAATGATCATAATAAATTTTCAGCAACTTAGAAATGGTGTCGATAACCTTAAGCCCTGAAATAAAATTCACAACTCTAATGCATAAATTGTAGCCTCAAAACAAGTTATAAATTCTACTTCCATGGTGGATGAGACAATAACAGTTTATTTGGCACTTGTCCATTATATAGCCTCTTCTGCTAGGAGAAATAAATAGTCAAACGTTGATTTTCTATTGTTGATGCATCCAGCAAAGTTTGAATCTGAATATCCAATCACTTCTAATATATCATATCTTTTTATACATGATCATGCAATCTTTTATTCCTTGAAGATATCTTCAAATTTTCTTTGCAGCTTTCTAATGGTTAATACAAAGATTACTTTGATATCTACCCAACATTCCAACCGTGAAGCAATATCGGGTCTTGTGTAGGTTTGCAAATACATTAAATTGCCCACAACAGAAGTGTACAGAATAAATTCCATTTCTATACATTTTACATCATTCTTTGGGCGTGCATTAGACTAAATTTATCCCCTTTCTGTATTAGGATAACTCTCGTTGAACAATTGTTCATATTAAATCTCTTAAGAATTCTTTCAATGTATTCTTTTTTAGACAATCCCACTAGTTCTTGTGAGCTATCTCAGAATATAAAAATTCTTATCGCATATTACACCTCTCCAACATCTTTCATTTCAAAATTCTTAGAGAAAAAATATTTAGTCTTATATAATATGTCCAAATCATTAGCAACAAGTAAAATATCATCAACATATAGGACTACAAATATAAGTTTACTTCTACTAATCTTCTAATATATACACCAATCATTGATGTTTTCTTCAAAACCAAAAGAAGTTACTGTATCACTAAACTTAATATACCATTGTCAGAAAGCTTGCTTAAGTCCATATATTGACTTCTTAGATTTACACACCATATGACTTTTTCCTTCTATGCAAAAACCTTCTGGTTATCTATATAAACTTCCTCCTCAAGATCACCATTTAAAAAGGCAATTTTCACGTCCATTTGATATAACTCCAAATCATATTGAGCTACTAATATAGTAATTATTCTTAATGAATCTTTCTTTGAGACAAGTGGAAATGTCTCTTTGTAATGAATGTCGTCCTTATAAATATACTTTTGGGAACATGTTTAGCTTTAAATCGTTCAATATTACCTTTTGACTCATGTTTTATCTTAAAACCCATCTACATCTGACTCGTTTAGAATTTTTTGGCAAATTAATGAGATCCAAGACATTATTTTGTGCCATTGATTTTAACTCTTCTTTCATGGCATCAATTCATTTGTCAGATTCATCACTTTCTATGGCTTGTGAAAAATGAGATAGGATCATTGTTAATGCCACAATTAAATTTTGACTCCTGCAAATAAACCACATAATCACTAGGATAGCTTATCTTCTTACCCTTATAGGTTTATTCAATGCTATTCACGTGGCTCATTTATGTTAATCAGTTGTAAGTTACTTCCTTAACGAGGTGCTACATCATTAAAATATTGTTCGATATCATTTTGTTCCTCAATTATTGAAACAATATTTGGTGTGGATGTGGATCGAGGAACATTTAAAGTAATGTAATATCTAGCCTTACTTCATTACTATCCATAATACATTTTTCGGCATTCCCATTAAATTCTCCATTCTCAATGAATTTGGCATTTTTTGTTTTAACAATTTTTGGATTATGGTTTGGACAATAAAACTTATATCCTTTAGATTTCTTTGGGTAACCAATAAAGTATCAACTAACTATTCGAGAATATAATTTCTTTTCATGCAGATTATAAACTTGTGCTTTAGCTTGGCAACCGCAAACATGCAAGTGCCTCATACTAGGTTTTCTTCCAGTCCATAACTCAAAAGGAGTTTTAAGAATTACCTTACTGGAAATCCTATTAAGCAAATACACAACAATTTTAAATGCATGCATCCATAAGATTTTGGGTAGTGAGAAATTACTCATCACACTCCTAATCATATTCATTCAAGTCCTATTACGTCTTTCTATAACATCATTTTTTTGAGGTGTGCCTAACATACTATATTGTGCATATATGCCATGTTTCCCGAGGAACTTTGAAAATAGACCAGCACATTGTCCAAACTCATTATATTTTTCATAATATTCACCACCTCTATCAGATCTTACAATTTTCACTTTTCTATCCAATTGTCTTTCAACCTCCTTTATAAATACCTCAAAGGCATTTACAACTTTAGATTTTTCATTAAACAAATTGATGTATCCATAACGTGAAAAATCATCAATAAAGGTGATAAAATATTTTTCTCCATCTAAGGATGGAGTATCAAAAGGTCTACATATATTAGCGTGTATACTTTCAAGAAGCTAAGTACTTCTTCTCCTTTCTTATTATGTTTGATTTGCTTTCCCTTAATGCAATCCATACATATACCCAGATCAGCAAAATCTAGATTTGGAATAATCTCACTCTTTATCAATCTTTCTAATCTTTCTTTGGTTAAATGACCCAAGCATTGATGCCACAAGTCAACAGAATTTTCATTCACTATGCCACATTTATTTCCAATATTATGGTAAACAGAAAAAAAGGACTCAAAAAAATTATCATTAAGTTTTAATTTAATATAAACCATCCATAAGAATTCCATGACCAATAATGAAATTATGTTTAAATAAACTAAAACAACCATGTCCAAACTTAAAAGTAAACCCAACACCATCAAATTTTGAAACAAAAATTAAGTTTCTAAAAATTGAAGGTACATAGAGAGTATGCATTAGATCCAGGTGATGACTAGTATCTAATTAAATGATAAGTTCTCATGCCTTCAATTGGGACTTTCATATAGTTTCTCAAAATAAAAAGTTCTCAATTAGATTTTTGGTTTGGATCGTAAGGAATTCCTACATCATATTGGAAACATGAGTAGTAGCACCAAAGTCAAGCCACCAAGTATAAGAAGGAACTTCAGTTAAGTTTAGGTCAAAACATACAAAAATATTAAATGTGCCTTTCTTTTCGAACCAAGCTTTACGTTTTAAGCAATATTTCTAATCGTGTCCCTCTTTCTTACAAAAACAACATTTATCTTTCTTTTCCTCCTTTTCATCAGCAACAACTTGTGTATCTTTAGCAGATGCCTTATTCAATTAGTTGGCCTTTGGCTTATAAGTCTTACTAGCTCCTTGACCCACTAGATTAATAGAAGGAAGTCCTTGATTCTTTAATCTCGTTTCCTCTTGAGTGAGCATATTGGCTAATTCATTAACATTCCCCTGGTCTTTATAGTGTCATAGTTAATTTAAAAAGGCATATACTCAAGAGGTAACGAGTTCATAATGAATTGCACTAAAAAGGAGTCATCAACTGTCATACTTAGGATTTTCAGTTTTGCTGCAATATTTGTCATCTCGATGACATGTTGCTGCATACTTCGTGACCCATCATACTTCATGGTCATGAGTTTAGTCATTAATGTTCCAATAAGAAACTTATCCGTAGAACGGAAATGTTCTTCCACAAGCTTAAGATATTCTTTAGTAGTTGCAGTTTGTGGAATAGTAATCTATCTTAATATTGTTGGCAATAGTCATTGCATGAATATTAATACATAAGTTGTTAGATCTATCTCATGCCTTATGGTGTGATTTCTCATTCTCATTGCTTGTATCAATAATAGCAACATGTTTTATCTTCCAAAAGTGTTAAAGTCAAGATCAAAAATACCTAAATGGAAATTGACTATTAAGAGAAATTCACCCCACTGAACACGGTAACAGAGGAAGCATGCGAATAAAGAGAAACAACTAAAAATACATAAATGCTCAATAAATTAATGGATTCAAACAATTAAACATTTAGAATATACTACAGGTTTGACATATAACCATATTTGACAAGAGATTGTTAAATTTCCCTATTATGTTTATTAGCAATAAATAATAATCTACCTTTGGGTAAATTCAAAACATCCATTAAATAATAAACTACATTTAATCATATAAATTCAATAACAATCATGAATAAATATTATTTGTTACATGATAAAATATTTAATTAATTAATATGACCACTTAATTAATTAATCAATTAAATAGCAGCATCAATAATTTTTTTTAATTCTGCTTTTTTTTAGACATAATTATCATAAATGTTTAATAAACATACATTATCAGAAAATATGGCTAAGGAATTGAATTCTTTATACATGGGATTGAATCAATAAAAATTAATGCATAACTGAAGTAGAAAATGCCAGAGTTATTTTTAGACCCGTCTTTGTTAACAAAATTGATTTCTCCCTCCTCGGCCCACTGTATGTCATAGAGTACTTTGATGGAACTGATGTCCGTTACCTTAATAGGTGGAGAGGACCAATTTATATATCTACAACTTTAATTTGGTACGTCCATCAAGTAATCAATGAACGGTTGAGATTTAATTCACTAATAATTAGAATTAAAGACCAAATAGGATTAGGAGTCCTTAATAATAATAATAACCACAATATTATTATTAATTAAATTAGGACAGTGGCCACTACATTTGGGCCACATTCCAATAGAACCATCCAGATCATCGCAGTAACACTGAAGGCATGCACCACCGCAGAATCCTCTTTTATAAGTATCAAATAGCGTCCTAAAAACCTAGATAATAAATTTCGGGAATTCTTTTGCAGATTTGAATTGAACCGAATTCATCGATCTGTTCAATTCACCGATTTTGTTCGGATTGATTCGGTTCTAATTTGGTTCTTTATCATTCATTTTAAATAGTCAATTCGGACCGGATTATGGTCCGATTCTCGATTAAACTGATCAAATTGGTCGGCCCGGTCTCTAGAACCATAATAATTATATCTATATACATATTAAAACAAGTGAAAATTACTATTTTTATTATTATATTTTGTTTAAAATATATGACTGTACTATGTATTTTTAGAATTACATTGTTATATCATGCTGTTAATATTTTGTAACTTTTTCGTTAAAGATAATGACATTTTAGTTAATTTAGATAAAATAAAAGGATAAAATAATCTAGAAATACAATGACAAATCAGTAAATTTTGACAAAATACAATAAAATAGCAAAAAAAGAATAAAAAAACTCGATAAAATGATATAATAATGTAATCAAAGACGAAAAATAAAAATAAAACTATATATTTCTAAAACTACAGTAGTAATATTGTATTTGGTAAATGCATGATTAAAATGGTAATTTTCCTTTAAAATTAATATGCGCTTTATTATAATAATAGTAATTCTAACGAATTTGATATTTGAATATTGAGTTCAGAGACTAATTTTGATGAAGAATATTAATATTTACACGGACGTTCTTAAATATTACTCCCTCTGTTCCTTCATCAATGTCCATTTTTCAAAAATACAAGAATTAAAAAAATAATTAGAAGCCATTAATATGATAACACTTTACTAAAATGCTCTTTTAGTAATGTAAACTAGGAGCGAGCATTTGACCAATTTAGTCAATTTGAGTAATATTTTTAACTGAAATAAATTTATTGAAAAATTTTTCGATTTAACCAAACTAATTTTTTAACCCAATTCAACGAATCTTTTTGGTTGAATTATTTTTTATGATTAATCGAACCAAAGTTAAAGAAAATGAAAATTTAATTAACCGACTGAATTTAACCGAAATTTATGATTAACCGGCTTTAACCGAAATAAAAATTAACCGAACTTATTAATCACTGTTTAATCAAAAAATTAAAATATTTTTTAATTTATTATCTATATAATCAAAAGGACGTAGTTTTGAGAGTCGATTAATTTGATTAATTCATTTAACTGAACCTTTACCGATCATTTTAAATTTGATATTTTTTAATGAAATATTACCTCTAATGTAAACTCAATTTATTACTCAATTGAATTAGAACGGCATTACAGGTGAAGATTCAGCTAATTCAGTCAATTTAAATAATATTCTTAACCGAAATAAATTAACTAAAAATTTTTTGACTTAACTGAATTTAATTGAACTAATTTTTTTAACCAACTTAACCGAATCATTTTGGCCAAATTAGTTTTGTTCATTAATTGAACCAAGGTTAAAAAAATGAAATTTTAATTAACCAATCGAATTTAACAAAAATAAAAATTAATTGAAGTTATTGATTACTACTTAATCAAAATAAAAATTGAAATATTTTTATTTTTAATTGGAATAAAGTTTAATTTGGTCCATGAAATTATGTAGCAAAATAAAAAAGGTCAGATTTGACATTTTTTTGCCAATTTAGCCCTTGAACTTATATAAAATGATTAAAAAAATCTAATTTAATTCTTGAATTTGTTTTGATTTTATAAATTAATAATTTATTTAATTTAACTTAATTGACTTTATATCCCTTTTTATCATACATTAAGAACACTCATATCAAACTTTTCTAATACTTATGAATATAAATTTAAAATTAATAAAAACATCGTTTCTTGTAATATAATAAATTTATAAACATACATTATAATTTTAATTTATTCAACATAAAAAATATAGATTTCATAAGTGATAATCCAGTAATACATATTAATTTTAAAATGTTCAAATTAATACAGATTTCTAAACTCAAAACCATCAATCAAGGTAAAGAGAGATATAATATACTTCATATATCATTTTTCTATATTTTATAATTAATTAATTTTTTAATAAATTAGTCAGCTCGATTTCAAATACAGTTTTAGTAAATATATATATATATAATGATTTTCACGTTGTAAGTACAATGAAGAACTAAAGGTTAAATTGACTTAAAATGTCAAATATGATTTTTTAATCATTTTAAATAAGTTCAAGAATTAAATTGGCATAAAAAGTGAAATTAAATTTTTTTAATCATTATATACAAGTTCAAGGGTTAACCCAAAAAGTCAAATATAACCTTTTTGATCTTACTGAACAAGTTCAGGGACTGAATTGACTTTTATTTCTTTTTAATTTTATTATCTAATTAATCAAAATAATGTAGTTTTAGAAATTTATTAATTTGATTAATTCGGTTGAATTAATTTTTAATCGAACCTTTAACCGATCAAACTAAACTTTTAACCGAATATTTATTCACTAAATTGAATTTGCCGAATCGAATGCTGACCTTAAAGAGTATATTTGAAAGTAAAAATATTGTATTACTTTGATTCATAAAAAGACATTAAATTGGATTTTTTTTTTTTTGGCAAAATGGGCTTTTTTTTTTGGGGGGGTGGGGGGGGAGAGTAGTTTTTTTTTAAATACTTTACTTCTTTTCTTTAATCAGGAAAATTGATTTAAAGCGTTAACCAAGTGAACGGCGGATGATTAGGTTACAGGGAGATGGCTAGAGTGACAAAGGCAGGGAACCGTAGCCCTGATTAAACGAGAAAATATTCATCTTCTTCAATGAGAAAAATATAGCCTCATCCTTCACCTGCTCCTGTGTGCTTCTAATTCTTGCCTGTAACTCACCAATCTCTCTCTCTCTCTCTCTCTCTCCGAGCGAGAATTTGGAAAAGAAGCCACCGTTGTTCTTCGACTGGATACGTAACAAACAGGTCCCTCTTTCTCTCTCTCCCTCTCTCTCTCTCTCTCCTCTAATGTCGTCCTCATGCACTGTATAGATAGTTTTTATGTATGCCTTCGTGTTTGAGTTTTGGGGTTATTTCCATAATCGAAATCGATTAGTTTCAGATATTGAGTACCTGAAAGTAGTAATTATTTGGATAAATTCTAATTGGGTTGCTTGAGTTTTGTTATTACTAAATTATTATTATTATTTTCATTTTGAGTTTCATTCTGGAAGTGATTTTGCTGCTTTTTGAAACTTAAATTTCTGTTCGTGGCTTTTACGGCGTAGGAAAAACTACTTCCAAAACTTTTGGGGAAATAAGGGTTTGTGGTAATGGTTAAATATAGGGAATTGAAGCTCATTTTGAGAAGCTATTGCTGCTGCCATAGTAAAAATTCTTTGTAGGATTCTCTTCACATTTTCTTATTTTATATTTAATTTCATATTATCGTGGTTTAAGAAACTTGTGAATGAGGGTCATTTCATTTTCCCCAATTCAAAAACCCAGTGGTAAAGGGTGGAAATAAATCTCTCTTAGGTTTAAGTTCCGGTATGGAATGGAAGTGCTCGTTTTATCGTCTAATGTATCAAAGACATGAACTTCGGTTGCAGGTGATTGTGCTTAATTTTTTATTTCTTTTATAAACATGGATATTGCTTTTAGTGGTAATATTAAGCCTTTAATTTTCTGAGGCATTCATCGAAGGGATTGCTCTCTAGGTGCAATATTTAGGAAATTGCATACATGTCATTTTGATATGATATATTCTTTGAATAGCATTATTCAGTGACTTCAGATTCTACTATATGCTATGAACTAAATCTCAAAGTTTTATGCTTTTCAGGTTGATTAGGGTTTCAGGTGTATAATCATTATCTAACCATCTTGTTTGTGAAAATCTATTGGATGGCAATTATACCTTGTGGAAGCACATCAGTTGCTCAATGGGGTATTCGACCTCAGTTCATACTTAGATCTTATATCCAAAACAGGATAGTGACTACTCAGTATGGGTGAGGATGTTCTTTCTTCTTTAATTTTCTTTTTCTCAAGTTTCTCTTGTATGCTTATGAACATACATATATGTGGATACAAAAGAACCTGAAGTAGGAAATTGGCTAATTTAGTGGGACTTTCTGTCTTTGGGACCGTTGCTATGCCATTAAAAGTTCCTTAGTTTAAATTAGCATATTGTAATAACGTGCTTTATTGTGAAAATTCAAATCTTTTTGTGACTGGTAGTTGTAAAAAACACTATTTATCTTCAATTCATCCTAATTTGAGGACTTCTACAAGTTCTAAGAATCTGTACTCTACCATCTGCAAGTTGTCCTTTTAATGTATTTGGGTTAGACATATGGCTTTTTAGTTCTTTAAATTCTTGCATTGACCAAAATAGAATTGAATTTATCAGAGCACATCTCACAGTGCTGTTGACAAAATGGATTTGTTGCTAGAATCCAGTCCTTTTTGTCGCTAAAAATATCATTCTTTATGAGAAAAGAAGTTAGCATGTGGTACCTTATACAGGCAGAAGTCAAGAAAGCAACACATTAGCTATGAAGAATGGTTTATCAGGCATGCTGTAGCCTGTTTCCCTGCTGGAAATTGGAGCAATGATTACCTACTGTTATTGATGTAACCTTTTGGGCCGTCCTAATGGTTCATGTCATATATATGCTTTTTTCTTTTAGCTTGTCAAATAACAGAAAGCATTTTAGCAGAATTTTTTTCCTAGTAGTCGTTGTTGTTGTAGTTTTCATTTCTATTTTTTCTGCTTCAGCACATATTATTATGATTTGTATTTTGCTAGTGAGATTTTTGTGTCATAGGGTGCATAAAGCTTTTATTTTTTACGCATGACATTTTTCATTCTATAGTAAGAATAAACTTTAGATCTAGATTAATTGAAAGGTTACTCAGTGCATTTAAAACCATTGTGCAGTCTTAATGGCAAGACAAGCTATTTGGCAGCACCAAGTTCAAGCCTATTTTCACGTGATTCCTTTCCTGTATTATCTTTTGTTGGGCCATCTCAAACTTCACATCGTCGAAGGGGATCACGATTTACAGTTAGAGCTGATGCTGTGAGTGCAAAATGGTTTATGTATATATTGCTTCATGATGATGACAAAGGCCGCATTTACTGTCTTACCTTTCCTTTTTCCCTGTCTTTCCAAATACTTGCCTGATATCATAGTTGACATCCTTCTAATATTTTTACTCAGAGCATGAACGTTTTCTGAATTGCAGGATTACTATTCTGTCCTTGGAGTGTCAAAAAATGCAAGTAAATCTGAAATCAAAAGTGGTATGCATGCTTGTACTCTTTTTTTATTTTTGTGTAAACTTAACATCTCTTTGCTGTTTTACACCTGGGAAGCCTTAAAGACCTAAAATTTCATAAGTAGTTGTAGGAAAATAATTTAGTTTCATTTTCATTGATCTTTACTATGGAGGTTTTTATTTTTATTTTATGAACAAAAAAATTCTATTCTAGAGAAGAAAAAATATGTCTGAAAAGGATAATTAGTCTAACATCAGAAAGTGATACACATACTAAAAGGAAAATAATAAAACATGCTAACGCATGAAGGGTTTTGAAGCCTAAGGTATGAGGTGCTCTCCTAGTGGACACAAGGCACATATTGACTAAAACAGATATATTTTGTATTTGAATAATAAGGAATAAAGTAGAAAAATAAAAGGAAAAATAGAGCCTAATTGGAGAATGGAGATGATGTGTCTTTCGAGTTCTGACTTTTGGAGGACTTTTGTACTTGAAATTTTTCAGTACATGTTGGATGTCAAATCTAGATAAAAAATAAATAAAAACTTGTTTTGTCTTTAACTTGCATTTTTTTTTTTTTTTTCATTTTCTCACTATCTTATTCCTCCATAGTTGGATAAACTTGACATTGACTTTCCAAATGTTAAAATAGTGAAATTCTACATATTTAACTGGCGGTGTATGCATCAAAGAAAAAGCTTGATCTTGTCATCTCTATCTTTTACCTGTTTTATAGAAGTTGGTTCCTATAAATGAGTAGCTAATTTGAATGTTTGAAGCTTGTTTTTTGGCTTTCCTTATTGATTTGTCTTCATTTTGTGGTGTTGTGATCTTTTTGCTATTTTAAAGTATTGGTTGTGGTATTGACTCTTCTATTTTTTATCTTCCTTTTTGTGGTTTTTAAGAGGTGTGATTCAATTCACTGAAACCCTAAACCAAAATAATTTCTAATTAATTGAATCTTTTAACACCTCTTAAATAATAACCAAATTCAATAAAGATTAGCAGGATAACCTGTGTAATGTCATAGTTGTTAAGGAGGCGAGCTTGACTTAAGGCTCAAGGACTTGCCCTTCAACAGTCCTCAGGCGGGCAATTTCACTCAGGCTATTGCCTCTGGATAGAGGTGTGTGCCTTTTTGCGCCTTTTTTGCTAGGCTCAAGACAATCGCGCTTTTAAATTTTTGTTTTCCTGAACAAGTCACCTAGGATTTTCTTTCAAAATAAAGCTGTCTAGCCAGCATCTGTTTACAACAACACAACACCACCGCCTAGGCTTTAATCCCAAACTAGCTTGGGTTGGCCATATAATGTTTTGTCATTATATCATAAAAACCAATGATATGCTTTATAATCCAGCTCCCACTCCTTCATCTAGCAGTCACCTCCTGCAATCTGTCTAGTTTTTGGCCAACGACCATACAGATTTTTCTCTCTCAATTTCTCTCTCTATATTTCCTTTCTATTTTCCTTCTTTTTTTTTTTTTTTTTTCATTTTCGCGATTCTACTCTTTTCTATCTTAATCCAATATCTTAAAATACAACTTTTGTTGCCATTTTTTTTTTTTTTAAATTTGTGTGTTTCTTCCATGTTTTTCTATTGTTTCCTTTTTTTTTTTTTTTTGATATCCTAAAACCAATTTTTCATAAATCAATAACTGAACCAAAAATTGAATTCTTTCGTACCGAAATAATTTCATTGTTGGTTTGGTTTGGTTATTCAGTTATAATTGAATAGTGCACACCCATAGGTTCTCCTTTTTTATTTTTGTTTTAGCTTCTTCTATGGATTTCTTGTCTTGGGTATTAAAAGATCTACTCAGAAGTTCTCTAACTCTCATTTAGGCTTCAATTGTTTCACGGAAAATAACTTATTATTGGAAATCTTTTTCTAGAAAATATTTTCTTTAGAAAATATTTTACAAAGAACTTATTTTCTTGACAATGGTTTAGTTTTTCTTTGATCAGGAAAAATATTTTAATTGACTAATTTCTCCAATGCTCCAAATGCTGAAAGGAAAGTGTTTCCCACAAACAAATGGAGCCTTAGTATCAAAGTTAGTTTCTAGTGAACTTGTCTGCCTAGTTGTACTTTGAGGACCTGGACTATGCAATTCATTTTCAAATTTGATTATTCTTTTTCACATTTGTTAAAGCAGTTTTACTAACAAACTCATAGGTTATTTAACTGAAAGTATTCTGATGTTGGAAAATTACAAGAGATAATAAATGAACTCAATAAATTGCATAGCTCTGTGTAATTGTAATTTCAACTTCTTTTCAAAGTTCATTTTCTGACTTTTTAACTATTATTATTATTCTTTTGGGGAGAAGGTGAACCGCTTTTTACCTATGTTTTCGTTTTGACATAATGACATAATGGATTGTTTGAGACTTGGACCTGAATAAGTTGGATGGAGTAGGAATTTTTGTTGTTAAGGAATAGGTAAATAATCTTCAGAAAAAAAATAAAATAAAGTTGGTACTTGTTGGGTAAATTTTGGGAACTGAATTCTAAACTATTTCAAAATTTTCATTCGTATGTTTCTTTATTCTTCACGGGGCATTTGTTATGACCAGAAATGATGTATACTCGCTACTATCATCTTCCCTCATTCCTTACTGTTGCCACTACCAACTCATCTCCTTCATCATTATTTCAACTACTAATAGCTTCTAGTATAAGTACTTGAAGAGCGTGCAATTCTTTTTCAAATTTGATTATGCTTTTTCTACAATTGTTAAATAAATTTTACCAACAAACTCAATAGTTACTTAACTGAAAGTACTTGTCCGATGTTGGAAAATTATAAGAGATAATAAATGAATACTTGTCTGATGTTGGAAAATTACAAGAGATAATAAATGAACTCCCTAAATTGCATACATCTGTGTAATTGTGACTTCAACTTCCTTTCAAAGAAACCTTTTGATTTTTTTTATTTTTTTATTTTTATATTACTCTTTTGGGGAGAAGGTTGCCTATGTTTTCATTTCAACATGATGATTGTAATGGGTTGTTTGAGGTTTGAACCTGAATAAGTTGGAAAGTTGGATAGAGTAGGAATTTGTACTTAAGGTGTAGGTGAATAATCTTCTGAAAAAATAAATAAACAGATTTGGTACTTGTATGAAAAGTGGGTAAATTTTGGGGACTCATTCTAAACTATTTCGAAAATTCTAATTCTTAGTTCTTTATTCTTTAGGATATACTCACTACTACCGTCTTCCCTCATTCCTTACTGTTGCCACTACCACCCCACCTCCTCCATTGTCATTTCGACTGCTACCTAGCCCCTCCTCCCCAACTCCTCCACCAGAAAAAAAAAAAAAAACACACACATAACCACCTCACTTGTCTATGTGGTATTATGTTCTGAAACAATATAATAATTTCTACTTAGGAATTAAAATATATATATTATAGGAGAATATATGGTGGTCAAAAACTGGGATCAAATCAATTACGAACAAGCCTTGGAGTTTTCAATAATGTCTCTCTTCTTCTTCTTCTTCTTTCCTGTTTCTTTGGGGGTGGGTGTCTTTTATTTTCTTTTCTTTTTTTTTTTTTTTTTTTTGTTTGTTTGGGGGGGTGGGGGTAAGGAGGTCAGCAATCATAAAAGATCAGTTGATTTGATCAACTACGCAACACATAGTACTCTGATAGTTCCTAATTTGGTACTTCAGTTTTTATTTTGCTCCTTGAATCTCTGGTGAAGAGAGAAGTTAAATACTATCATGGACGGTGCCCATGATTTTCTGGAAATGGTGTTGCATTTTCTGCTAAATACACAGCTTAAATCATATCTGGTGGATATAACATTGTGATTATATTGATATGTGAACTATTTTCTCTCTTTAAAGCCAATTGAATATAATTTGCTTGTTGCCCGTGGTATTTTGGAAATAATTTTTCATCTTTTTATGTAAATGCACATTTTGCATCATTCTTGGTGGATATCATTTTTGTCTTGGTATGCAAACTTGCTTTAAAGTGCTTATCATCTTTGCATGTGGAAATAAAATCTTTTGGTATGAATTACTGCATCTTTACAAAATTCAACAGATATAGTTGATTAAGAGATGATACCATGATAGAATTGATTCTGGCCAAGGCCCTACAAGGTGTATGCTAGAAGAAACAAAGGAGCTGTAATTGAATGTGTGAGTATTGGGGACCAAGCAAAGGAATACACGTCACCAAGTTAGCTATCAAATCATCACCCAGCAGTATATAAGGAAGCAAAGAGAATGATGAGGGCATCTTTGGGAATTCAATTATTTTGGGCAGAGGAATCTGCATGGGCTTGGCCTGGAGACTGTATCAGCCATTTATCTTCTTCTAGTATAAACCTTGTAGGGCCTTGGGCCGGAATCAATTCTATCATACCATGTTGAGTCTTGCCACATTGACCTGTATAAGGTAGTAAAAATATGAATTATGACAGACCTTTGCTGATCTAAAGCTAGTTTTTTCAAATGAAAGTATATTTGAAAGGCATATTTATGGATGAACATAACGTTCTTGGTAGATTTACTATTGGAGCTCAAAAAATAAAGGGAGCATAATCAATATTGGCTTATCCTATTTAAGATGTACTAACTCCTTTTATCCTTGTTGGTTTTCAGCATACCGGAAACTTGCAAGGAGTTATCATCCAGATGTGAACAAGTAAGTTTTCTTCTATATGAGAATGACCCTCCCCCTTCATCACCTCTGCTGTACTCATTTCCTTCTTATCTTATAGCAAACTGAGATACTGTTCTTTGTTTTCTATTGAATTGTGGACTGTACGGTTTATTAGTACAACTATCTGTATGCCACATGTAAAATGTCACTCTTTTCATTCTTTTGGAGATGCCGAGATTAGATTTAGGTGTGTGTGATGTGGATAAGGCTATGGAAGATCATGTGGATTCACTGGCTGTTCCCCAGTCTTCTCCCTTTTCTTCTTTGCAGTGTTTGGCCTATGGCATGCACTGGTGCTAGTGGATCATGTTTCAGTAGAGTAGGATCATGGGAGATAATCTAGAATATTGATACTCTGCGGTTATACCAATCATCTCTAGAAGACAAACAATGATATTTGGACACTTCAATCATCTCTGAATTCAAGAAAATATGGGATGCACAACATCTAATTGTTCAAGTGCTGTTTCAGGATAGCTCAATATTTCAATTAGGTTGTCCAATACAAACTTCCACAACAATGTGCATGAAGCTCTAGATTCTATTCATAACCGTTTCTTATATATAACTTTTTCAAGGAAAATATACAATTGAGGTCTGCCTAATTTTGCCGACTGAGACCAGAAATATATATTTACTACTCCCACTTGGTTTACAAAACCATTGGTCTCTCTCGCTGTAGTTCAAAGGTTAATGAAGAAGCTTCTCATATATTTGGGCCCTAACATTTTCAAAAAGATTCTCTTCTTTGTCGTGTCCTATGGATATTTAAGCTTCCTGTGTGAAACTGACCAAATTTGTAAGAAAGCAAGAATTCATTGTCAAGCGGATTGTGTTTAGAGATGGGTGCATATCAACATTAGTTTACTAACAATAATATCTAGTATCAGAAAGTTCAAGGATGTGCCTTGCTTAGAAGGATGCTAGTTAAAGTTGATCTGACATTTTGTGATTGTAAACACAATTCTGCAGTTTATTTGTGTTGAGTGAGAACCTGCAGAAAACAGTTGTAGATTGCCAAATTTGATTACTTTTCTATCTAACATGAATGGAAGAAGATGATATTCAAGACCTGTTTGAATTTAAATTCTTTTCTATGCTGCAGAGAACCTGGGGCAGAGCAGAAGTTCAAGGAAATTAGCAATGCATATGAGGTAAAAGTTTAATAGTGGTTATGCTTTCTGGTTTATGATTGAATTATAACATTTTTTTTTTTTTTTTTGTGGCCGTGGTCTACATGTTCTAAGCTTTAATTTTTCCTGCAGGTCTTATCAGATGATGAGAAACGATCTCTGTATGACAGGTATGGTGAGGCTGGACTCAAAGGTGCTGGTGTGGGCATGGGGGTAAGTTAATTTCCATAGATGATGAATGAAATCATGTCTGTTAGAGTTAATGATCTGTCAATATTCTTTCCATCATCTTTGGCTTTTTCATGGTTTAAACTGGTTTTGTTGTATTGCAGGATTTCAGCAATCCTTTTGATTTGTTTGAGTCGCTATTTGAGGGCATGGGAGGTATGGGAGGCATGGGAGGCATGGGTGGCATGGGAGCGAGAGGCTCCAGGAATAGAGCAGTTGATGGCCAGGATGAATATTACAATCTTGTATTAACTTTCAAGGAAGCAGTTTTTGGGGTTGAAAAAGAGATTGAGATAACTCGACTGGAAAGCTGTGCAACTTGCAATGGTTCAGGTGCAAAACCGGGGACAAAGCCATCTACATGTACTACATGCGGTGGCCAAGGCCAGGTTGTCTCCTCTGCAAGGACTCCATTAGGTGTCTTCCAGCAGGTAATGACCTGCTCTTCATGTGGTGGTACTGGGGAAACATTTACCTCTTGCAACACATGTTCTGGGGACGGTCGAGTAAGGAGGACAAAACGTATCAGTTTAAAAGTGCCAGCTGGTGTAGACTCAGGGAGCCGTTTGAGAGTCCGTTCTGAAGGTAATGCTGGAAGGAGAGGTGGGTCACCTGGTGACCTCTTTGTTATTATTGAAGTCATCCCAGATCCTGTTCTAAAACGTGATGACACCAACATCTTGTACACTTGCAAGGTGTCATACATAGATGCAATTTTGGGTACAACAATCAAGGTCCCAACTGTTGATGGCATGGTTGATCTCAAGATCCCAGCTGGAACACAGCCCAACACCACACTTGTAATGGCAAAGAAAGGAGTACCTGTGCTAAATAAAAGCAACATGAGAGGTGATCAGTTGGTTCGTGTACAAGTCGAAATTCCTAAAAGATTGAGCGGCGAAGAGAGAAAACTCGTTGAGGAGCTTGCAGATCTAAGCAAGGGCAAAACAGCTAGTAGTCGAAGATAAATGGTTAGACATTGATATTATCTGTCTTCATTTGATGTTTTGCAAGCCTTATCAGATCATTTCTCCGTTTGAATGCAACTCTGCACGTCCTTGCTGCATGAAATTTTAACAGTTGATCATTGTAGTTTTGGAGCCGTAAACAAGGTTCTGTTATGGCAGGTGAAAGCCATTGTTATAATTTTGTCCCATAGAATTAGATCTTTTAGAAAATGGAGAAGATCAAATAGGAAATGGAAGTTGGAGATATATCCCTCTTTTGATTTGATTTTGTTTTGTTTTGTTTTTAAAAGCAGACTTGATACTTTCTTATAAATTATTATTCTTTGGGATAGAGCTAAAATTTTGTGCAAAAACATTATTATTTTTTAATTTTTTTTCTGATATTATTTGTGATGTTATTTGGGATGGATGATTATCAACAAGACCTAAAATTGCTCTCTATAATAATTGTTTTTTGTTTCATTATTTCATCACGTGGGATTTACTAGTCAGAGGCTCTCACCCAAATTTACTGCGTGGCCTTTTCTGCTTCTGCTGAATCATGTGTCACTTTTTCTGTATGTTATCCGTTAACTTCGTGTATTTCAATCCATCCATCTATCTATCTATCTATCTATATAAATACATAATAACAGTAACTTAAAAGTTGACATGGCATGCAATTAGACCTTTAAAGTGCTTATTTGGCACTATCTTTTCCTTTTTTTTTTTTTTTTGAACACTAATTGAGGTAAAATTAATATTTTTTAATAATACTAATGGTACGTTTTTCGGTTTTTTTTAATAATTAATAAAATTAATAACACAATTAAACTCTTTTTTAACTAATAAAACTTTTTGAGCTATTTTCTCTAATAATGCAATTAATAATATTAATATACCTATTTTCTTTGATATTTAGATTGACAAAGAAATAGTATGCTAAACACTTATTTAAACTCTATAGTGTTAAATGAATTACAGATTTCTAATTGTATTGGAATTTAATTAATACATTTTAAGTAATTACATCAAAATTTAAGAATACAATTGTGAATCTATGATATTTTTTTGGATTCCTTATAATCCGTGCAAGGCGCGCGTATTTGGCTAGTTGTATTCTATAGCTTAGGAATTCTTCAATCAATCATGAGAAATGAAACGAAAAATGAGGAAATGTGATGGGAATTTGGTTGGCAAATGGAAAATTAAATTGTATTTAATGTTTTTTTTAAATATATTATCTCTATTCCGTAATACTTGTCACATTTGAGAAAATAGTCTGTTCCAAAATACTTATCATATTTGTGGTTTCAAGGAGTAATAAATATTTTTTTTCCATGTTTATCTTTTGTATATGATTAATAATTATTACTTCAATTTAATGGTTTTTTTGAAAAATTAATATTAAATTAAGGGCAATATAGACAAATTTACTCGATAATTTATTACAACTTATACAAATTTAATGGTTTTCGAACGTGAAATTTCAAATGTGACAAATATCATTATGAAACAGAGTTAGTAACTTTCAGCTAATAGTTACTGGAATTAAGATTTAGTTTTTTTTTTCTTTTTTTTTAGTTCACAATTCATTAATGAAAAATATGAATAGATTACACTCATAGGAATAAAAAATACAGATATAGAAAATTGAAATATATGATTTTAGCAGAAGATATTAATCTTTCATGTAAATGCTAGTCCTTGAAATAGCATGACAAAAGAAATTTTTTGTAATATTGGCCGAAGCTTTGTACTTTTAAAAACTTATTACATTTGAGACTCGCAGAGCAGTTTAAACTATTAATTTTTTATACTATGAGCTCCATTGATAAAATAAACTTATCCAAACTTGAAATCTTCATCCACAGTCAGTCAACAATCGATCTTGTATTTCAAACTGCCAATAAAGAAAAAATCACAAACACTCGTAAAAACTTCTCAACGACAAAGAATCACCCATGGAAAGAGAGAAACATCAAATCATAAGCACATAATCCACTAAGAGGGTAGGAAAAACACTCAAAATCTATAATAGATCTAAAAGACTAAATACAAAAATTTATTTCAATTGATTACAAATCTGAAAATTATTGAAAAGAAACTAAAGAAAAACAATGAAAAGGAACGAAAAGCGTGACCCAAAAAAGATGATCCGCGGCAGCTCGAAACAAATATTAAAACAAGATAATATTGCGGTTACTTTTTGTTTTTTCTTAATTTTTTTTTTGCCATTAAATATTGCTATCATATATATTTATTTTTAAAAACTATTATTACCAAGGAAACTGATATAGCGATTGCTGGAATAGCTCAGTTGGTTAGAGCGTGTGGCTGTTAACCACAAGGTCGGAGGTTCAAGCCCTCCTTCTAGCGAAATTTTTGTTTATTATTTACATTTACATGTTTATATTTATTAGAAATTTACAGAAACTTAACATGGAATATTGCAACAACTCAGTTGGTTGGAGCGTGTGGTATGTTAACCATGAAGATGGAGGTTTAAGCCCTCCTTTAAACAAAGTAATTTTATTACTTTTATTTTCAAATTTAAGGAAAATTTATTTTTAGTCCTTGAGTTTTGACCAAATTAATATATTCGTCCATGTATTTTGGATAAATTATTATGATATCCCTAATCTATTGTTTTGTCTAATATATTAGTACAAAAATTTAAAATTTGTTGCTGGAATAGCTCAGTTGGTTAGAGCGTGTGGCTGTTAACCACAAGGTCGGAGGTTCAAGCCCTCTTTCTAGCGAAATGTTTATGTTATTTTTATTTTAAAATTTAGGAAAAATAAATATTTCGCTCCTGAGGTTTGACCATATTAATATTCTCGTCCATGTGTTTTGGACAAATTATTATGATATTTCTAACATATGGTTTTGTCTAACATTTTAGTACAAATATCTAAAGTTTATTGTTCGAATAGCTCAGTTAGTTTGAACGTAGGGCAATTAACCATAAATTAATATACTCGTCCATGTATTTTGGACAAATTATTATGATATCCCTAACCTATTGTTTTGTCTAATATATTAGTACAAAAATTTAAAATTTGTTGCTGGAATAGCTCAGTTGGTTAGAGCGTGTGGCTGTTAACCACAAGGTCGGAGGTTCAAGCCCTCTTTCTAGCGAAATGTTTTTGTTATTTTTATTTTAAAATTTAGGAAAAATAAATATTTTGTTCCTGAGGTTTGACCATATTAATATTCTCGTCCATGTGTTTTGGACAAATTATTATGATATTTCTAACATATGGTTTTGTCTAACATTTTAGTACAAATATCTAAAGTTTGTTGTTGGAATAGCTTAGTTGGTTTGAACGTGGGGCAGTTAACAATAAATTAATATACTCGTCCATGTATTTTGGACAAATTATTATGATATTCCTAACCTATTGTTTTGTCTAATATATTAGTACAAAAATTTAAAATTTGTTGCTGGAATAGCTCAGTTGGTTAGAGCGTGTGGCTGTTAACCACAAGGTCGGAGGTTCAAGCCCTCTTTCTAGCGAAATGTTTATGTTATTTTTATTTTAAAATTTAGGAAAAATAAATATTTCGCTCCTGAGGTTTGACCATATTAATATTCTCGTCCATGTGTTTCGTCCATGTGTTTTGGACAAATTATTATGATATTTCTAACATATGGTTTTGTCTAACATTTTAGTACAAATATCTAAAGTTTGTTGTTCGAATAGCTCAGTTGGTTTGAACGTGGGGCAATTAACCATAAATTAATATACTCGTCCATGTATTTTGGACAAATTATTATGATATCCCTAACCTATTGTTTTGTCTAATATATTAGTACAAAAATTTAAAATTTGTTGCTGGAATAGCTCAGTTGGTTAGAGCGTGTGGCTGTTAACCACAAGGTCGGAGGTTCAAGCCCTCTTTCTAGCGAAATGTTTTTGTTATTTTTATTTTAAAATTTAGGAAAAATAAATATTTTGTTCCTGAGGTTTGACCATATTAATATTCTCATCCATGTGTTTTGGACAAATTATTATGATATTTCTAACATATGGTTTTGTCTAACATTTTAGTACAAATATCTAAAGTTTGTTGTTCGAATAGCTCAGTTGGTTTGAACGTGGGGCAATTAACCATAAATTAATATACTCGTCCATGTATTTTGGACAAATTATTATGATATCCCTAACCTATTGTTTTGTCTAATATATTAGTACAAAAATTTAAAACTTGTTGCTGGAATAGCTCAGTTGGTTAGAGCGTGTGGCTGTTAACCACAAGGTCGGAGGTTCAAGCCCTCTTTCTAGCGAAATGTTTATGTTATTTTTATTTTAAAATTTAGGAAAAATAAATATTTCGCTCCTGAGGTTTGACCATATTAATATTCTCGTCCATGTGTTTTGGACAAATTATTATGATATTTCTAACATATGGTTTTGTCTAACATTTTAGTACAAATATCTAAAGTTTGTTGTTCGAATAGCTCAGTTGGTTTGAACGTGGGGCAATTAACCATAAATTAATATACTCGTCCATGTATTTTGGACAAATTATTATGATATCCCTAACCTATTGTTTTGTCTAATATATTAGTACAAAAATTTAAAATTTGTTGCTGGAATAGCTCAGTTGGTTAGAGCGTGTGGCTGTTAACCACAAGGTCGGAGGTTCAAGCCCTCTTTCTAGCGAAATGTTTATGTTATTTTTATTTTAAAATTTAGGAAAAATAAATATTTCGCTCCTGAGGTTTGACCATATTAATATTCTCGTCCATGTGTTTCGTCCATGTGTTTTGGACAAATTATTATGATATTTCTAACATATGGTTTTGTCTAACATTTTAGTACAAATATCTAAAGTTTGTTGTTCGAATAGCTCAGTTGGTTTGAACGTGGGGCAATTAACCATAAATTAATATACTCGTCCATGTATTTTGGACAAATTATTATGATATCCCTAACCTATTGTTTTGTCTAATATATTAGTACAAAAATTTAAAATTTGTTGCTGGAATAGCTCAGTTGGTTAGAGCGTGTGGCTGTTAACCACAAGGTCGGAGGTTCAAGCCCTCTTTCTAGCGAAATGTTTATGTTATTTTTATTTTAAAATTTAGGAAAAATAAATATTTTGTTCCTGAGGTTTGACCATATTAATATTCTCGTCCATGTGTTTTGGACAAATTATTATGATATTTCTAACATATGGTTTTGTCTAACATTTTAGTACAAATATCTAAAGTTTGTTGTTGGAATAGCTTAGTTGGTTTGAACGTGGGGCAGTTAACAATAAATTAATATACTCGTCCATGTATTTTGGACAAATTATTATGATATTCCTAACCTATTGTTTTGTCTAATATATTAGTACAAAAATTTAAAATTTGTTGCTGGAATAGCTCAGTTGGTTAGAGCGTGTGGCTGTTAACCACAAGGTCGGAGGTTCAAGCCCTCCTTCTAGCGAAATGTTTTTATTATTTTTATTTTAAAATTTAGGAAAAATAAATATTTCGTTCATTAGGTTTGACCATATTAATCTTCTCGTCCATGTATTTTGGACAAATTATTATGATATGCCTAACATATGGTTTTGT
Organism: Jatropha curcas; assembly: GCF_041381405.1. NCBI lineage: Eukaryota > Viridiplantae > Streptophyta > Magnoliopsida > Malpighiales > Euphorbiaceae > Jatropha > Jatropha curcas. The sequence goes on along the minus strand of NC_143158.1, from coordinate 8,087,581 downwards.
CTAACATTTTAGTACAAATATCTAAAGTTTGTTGTTGGAATAGCTTAGTTGGTTTGAACGTGGGGCAGTTAACCATAAATTAATAAACTCGTCGACGTATTTTGGACAAATTATTATGATATCCCTAATCTATTGTTTTGTCTAATATATTAGTACAAAAATTTAAAATTTGTTGCTGGAATAGCTCAATTGGTTAGAGCGTGTGGCTGTTAACCACAAGGTCGGAGGTTTAAGCCCTCTTTCTAGTGAAATGTTTTTATTATTTTTATTTTAAAATTTAGAAAAAATAAATATTTCGTTCCTGAGGTTTGACCATATTAATATTCTCGTCCATGTATTTTGGATAAATTATTATGATATCCCTAACATATGGTTTTGTCTAATATTTTAGTACAAATATCTAAAGTTTGTTATTGGAATAGCTTAGTTGGTTTGAACGTGTGGCAGTTAACCATAAATTAATATACTCGTCCACGGAATTTGGCAAATTATTATGATATCCCTAACCTATTGTTTTGTCTAATATATTAGTACAAAAATTTAAAATTTGTTGCTGGAATAGCTCAGTTGGATAGAGCGTGTGGACCTTAACCATAAGGTCGGAGATTCAAGCTCTCCTTCTAGCGAAATGTTTTTATTATTTTTATTTTAAAATTTAGGAAAAATAACTATTTAGTTCCTGAGGTTTGACCATACTAATATTCTCGTCCATGTATTTTGGACAAATTATTATGATATCCCTAACATATGGTTTTGTCTAACATTTTAGTACAAATATCTAAAGTTTGTTATTGGAATAGCTCAGTTGGTTTGAACATGGGTCAGTTAACCATAAGGTTGGAGGTTTAACCTCTCCTTCTAGCGAAATCTTTTTATTACTTTTATTTTAAAATTTAGAAAAAATTACTATTTAGTCCCTGAGGTTTGACCAAATTAATATTCTTATCCATGTATTTTGGACAAATTATTATGATATCCCTAACCTATGGTTTTGTCTAACATTTTAGTACATAAATCTAAAGTTTCTTGCTGAAATAGCTCAGTTGGTTAGAGCGTGGGGTAGTTAACCATAAGCTTGGAGGTTCAAGCTCTCCTTCTAATGAAATCTTTTTATTACTTTTATTTTAAGGATTACTATTTAGTCCATGAGATTTGACCAAACTAATATTTTTGTTTATGTATTTTGGACAAATTATTATGATATCCTTAACCTATGGTTTTGTCTAACATTTTAGTACAAAAATCTAAAGTTTCTTGCTGAAATAGCTCAGTTAGTTAGAGCGTGGGGCTGTTAACCACAAGGTCGGAGGTCTAGAGGAATCTTTTTATTTTAAAATTTAGGAAAAATTACTATTTAGTCTTGGAGGTTTGACCAAATTAATATTCTCGTCCATGTATTTTGGATAAATTATTGTGATATCCCTAACCTATGGTCTAACACCCCTTCCCGGTTCACCCATTAACCCGAATGAACCGAGCCGAGACGCTACAATCTGGTTGAACTTATATCCTGTCATGCTGATATCATACTGTATGCAAAATATGAATATATACACTCCCAATTACACTCTAAACTTCCAACATCTCCAAAGAATCATCCTAACATAATAACCCTTTATATATATCTTTTCATAATTGTATAAATCCTCAAAATTTTTTAATATCTAGCAATTAATTTCATTCAGAATCTATATCAAGTTTTCATGACCTAATCATACCAACTATAGTAAACTATTTCATCTTCAATCATTTCATAAATATTATTCTTATCTCCAACTACTTACACCAAAATAATTACATGTTTCACTTATATTTACAATCACATAAGCTCTAACAATATAATAATTATACATGCCATAAATCTTAATTATACAACTCTCAATCTACTATGACCAAATTAAGCACTTCTGCTTTGATAGTACTCCTCAAGTCTTCAAGTAGCAACCACGATCTTCAACCTGCGCGTGATGAAAATCGACGCGCTGAGTATAAAACTCAGTGGTGCTCATAATTCACATACTAAACAAAGTGCGATGGCAACTAACTTAAAATACCAATTTCATAAAGCATTGATACTCATAGGATCAGTAAATTTCAACATAAATGTCTTTTTATAGCAACGAATAAACTTCTAATTCATAAACATCAATAATTGAGTTCTAATTTCTCATCAAGCATTTACATGAACCTTAAATCACGCATTATGATTCTATCATGATCTTACCTGCTGTTCATTGTGTTAATAAACATGTAAGAATACATAACAGTATATGTTCATTGTCTTACTTGCTATTCATTATGCTGTATGACTTATGCACTTTTAGTCACATCATATATGTAACATCCTACTGAATCGAATCGTTGCATAGAGTCGAGTCGAGTTGGGCCGAACAAGAACCCGGTTCGAGCCATTTAAATCCAGAGTGGGGTAGAATGGGATGTAACTTAAATAAGTAAAAGAAGTGGACTTACTTGAATGAAACAAAAAGATCAAAGTATAAGGAGTAGGACTTACTTGCACTAAAATATAAAGTTTAGGTATTAAAATGTAACATATGGAAAATATAGGTACTATTTGGTAATTTTTAACACACAATCAAAGATAAATTTGGACTACACGAGACTTCCATTTCAGTTTGCCTTCTTCATTTTCTTCATCTTCATCTTCAACGTCTTCTTCATCTTCATCTTCCTCTTCATCTCCTTTCATCTTTCTCTTCATCTCCTTCCTTTCTCCATCCATTTTCATGTGATTTAAACACTAAATTCAACCTAGAACTCTATCCAAGTAAGTAGCCCTTCTTGATTTTCATACTTTTGTGATTTTTTAGATGATTTCTAAGAGTTATTATGTATAGGAGAGGGGAACTCAAAGTTGGAAGAAAAGGAAGCTAAGAAGAGGATTTAAAGCTCCTTTGGTTGAAGGTTTGATATCTCTTTTAGTTTTTCACATTTTCTTGCATGAAAACTTGTGTAGTGTGTTGATAATGAAAACATATATTGCTGAATGTTGAATTAGAGGTCTGTAAATGGTGATAAAGCATGGGATGAATTGAATGAATGAAGTAGATATTGATTTCATGCTGAACCCAGTTTGTTGGACCATTGACCAGAAACTTCACCCTGATTTTGACTCTGTTTAACGATGGAATTAGGAAGTGGTATAGAAGAGTTATTTGTTCCTCTATGTTTTATCTGTCCATGAGTTTTTGAATCACCTAATTTGGAGTTATAAATTGAGAGATATGACCAAAATAGTACAGACTATGCAGGCTGGAAATCAACAGTCTGGACGGACTGGAAGTTGCTCATTTCGGTAAATATTTGCCTACCTTACCAACGTAATTAAGAGATGTGGTAGAAGACAAATTTGTATCCTAATGTGTTAGCTAACCATAGAAGGAAGAATCACCTAAATTGGAGTTATATATTGAGATCTGTGACCAAAATAGTATAACTTGTGCAGGCTGGAACCCAACAGCAGGGCAGACTGACAGTTGCTACTTGAGCTCAATGTTTGACTACCTTACCAACGTAATTAAGAGATGTGGTAGAAGACAAATTTGTAGCCTAATGTGTTATCTAACCATAGAATGTAGAATCACCTAAATTGGAGTTATAAATTGAGAGATATGACCAAAATAGTATAAACTGGGCAGGCTGGAAACCAACAGCAGGGCAGACTGGCAGTTGCTACTTGAGCTCAATATGTGACTACCTTGCCAACATAATTAAGAGATGTGATAGAAGAAAACTTTGTACCTTAAGATGTTAGCTAACCATAGAATTTAGAATAACCTAAATTGGACGTATACAGAAAGAGTTATGATAGGATTTGTGAAACATGTACAGGCTGTCTGGCAGATTTCAAGAACACATTAGAAATGATGTTGGAATGCATATGTAGATTCATTCACCCGAAAATTATTACTGCATTTTACCTTCTAAGTGAACTTAATTCAAACTAAGAATTTCCTTAATCTGAATGGTATAATTTAGTTACATAAATATTAGTAAGAATTGCATCGCGGGTGCAATAGCTAGAGTATTTCCATGCAAGTTACTTTATACATTATCAATGGTATGCATTATTCCTCATTAGATATTTTCTAAATAATTCTTGTATTATCACAATACACATAATATGCTCCATTAAGGTTAGGCAGAAACCACGTAGATAAGACTATGTCGCGACATAGGATAGCAGATCTGCGCCCCATACAGTTTGGTACTCCAGCTACAGGCTGTTGAGTGGATATGATTTATATACGGGCCATAACAGCCCAGCCATACAGTATTCATCCAGTTTCATACAGTTCATACAGTTTTTCTTATCACTTTGGTTTCACTATAACCTTATGGAGCCATGCAGTTATGTGATTTATTATTTATAAAGTATATACGATGGTTAATAAAAGTTGCAAAATTTATACAGCATCATGAACAGCAGGTAAAATCATGAAAGTATAATGATATGTGTGCTTATATGTTTATTGTTTTATTTCTTATTAAATTGAGATATCCACTGAGCATTATTTGCTCAGCGAGTTATTTATTTAACTCGTAGGTTTCGAGACTGGACCGTAGAGAATCAGCTTACAACTGCTGCAGTTCATCTGTGGAAGACTCAGTCTTCAGGGTAGCTATTCATTTGGATATTTTGATTCTGTCTATCCTTATCATGGCATGTACAGGGCACACAGTTGGGCCCATTTCATTTTGAAAATTAGTATCATGTCTTGTAAAAATATTAAGTACATATCTATATTTTCCTAATGTAAAAAGCAACAGCTTGACATCATAATCAGCATACAACATGATATTAGCATGAAAGGACATAGGTTCAACCAGATTGTAGCATCTCAGCTCGGTTCATTTGAGTTAACGGGTGGACCGGGAAGCGATGTTACAATATAAGTTATGATTAATAACAACTCATGACTGTATGGCTCCTTAAGAATTAAATACATAAACTTGTAAGCATATATAACATTATACTTTCATGATCTTACCTGATGTTCTTTATGCTGTATGAACTCTGCAACTTTGATTAAACTCAATGAATATCACAATGAATGAAGAAACATATAAGCACATACATGTGTGGAAATAAATACACATTTACTCACATATGAAATGTAAGCACACATATCATGATACTTTCATGTTTAACTTGATGATCTTTCTTGCTGTTTAGTATACTGTATGATTATTCAATTTGTAGTCAATATAACTGTATAGCTCCATAAGGTTATAGTGAAATCGAAGTGATAAGAAAAACTGTATAAAACTGTATGAAACTGTATGCTTGGCTGCTATGGCCTGTATAATCATATCCACTCAACGGCCTGTAGCCGGAGTAACAAACTGTATAGGGCGCAGATCTGCTATTCTATGTCGCGACATAGCCTTATCTACATGGTTTCTACCTAACCTCAATGGAGCATATTAATGGAATGTCAATAGATAAGCAAAAGCAAAATAACTGTGTCATAATTTGCATGCTTGTATCATGTTATTTTCACATATTTGTGTCATAACCATTAATTGCTTCATCATTTCATAAAATTTATTGCTTACCTGTATGCTGATAGCCTCGCCAAGCAGGCAACCTGTGTCATGTTAGTTTCACACCACTTGCATGTTTGCATTTTGTGTTTATACATGTGTTCATGATGTCTTTTTGCTTTAAAATGGTTGAAGACATACAAGTTGAGAAAAGGAATACAATTCATAACTTCATACACCATTTCATATCATTTCACAATTGCATAGAATACAATTACAAGTTGTGTTTACCTCATTTCACATCATATACATGCTTGCATGTTGCTTTGATACATGATTTAATGTTGTATTTTTGTTGTAAAATGATTGGAGGCATACAAGGTGAGCAAAGGAATCCAATTGCATAGAAAAAGAAGTCCAAAAGTGCATGAAAACACAAGTCGCGAGCGCGCCTTGCAAGGTCGCGAGCGCGTAATGCACATCTGAAGGTCAGTGAGTTTCCAGGTGAAAGTCGCGAGCGCGTAAATGCAAGTCGCGAGCGCGTAAATGCAAGTCGCGAGCGCGTATGTGTTATCGGCACAAGTCGCGAGCGCGTAAATGCAAGTCGCGAGCGCGTACAGTGCCAAAAGAGAGACAGTGAGTTATCAGGCCAACTACGCGAGCGCGCAGTGCAAGTCGCGAGCGCTTCCAGGCCAAGGGCCAAGTCGCGAGCGCGTCTTGCAAAGTCGCGAGCGTGAGAAGAGCAAAATGAGAGGCAGAGAGTTTCAAGCACAAGTCGCGGGAGCGCAGTGCAAAGTCGCGAGCGCGCGACTTGCTTCCAGCCTGTGCAATGCAAGTCGCGATCGCGCGACGTGTTTCCAGCCTGCGCAGTCTGCACTCTTTTGGTCATATCTCTCAATATACAACTCCGATTTGAATGATTCAAAAACCCATGTAAAGCTAACACATAGAGGAACAAATAACTCTTCTATGACACTTCCTAATTCCATCATTAAATGGGGTCAAAATCAAGATGAAGTTACTGGTCAAATTTCCAGCAAGCCCTGTTTCAACATAAACTCAATATTTACTTCATTTATTCAATACCTCCCCTGTTTTCTCACCATTTCCAGTCCTCCCACTCAACATGAAGCAATATTATCTCATTAACAACACACCACACAATTTCTTATGCAAAGAAAATGGTAAATATAAAGAGATATCACACCTTCACTTAACAAGCTTGGAATCTTCTTCTTAGTTTCCTTTTTCTTCTACCTTGAGCTCACCTCTCCTATACATGAGAATTCCTATGAATCATCTAAAAATATCACCAAATGATTCAAGTATGAAATTCAAGAAGGTTTACTTACTTGGATAGAATAGAAGTTGAATTAATGTTTAACTCCCATGAAAATCTTCACCACCATTAAACGTGATGGAGAAAGGAAAGTTTAAGAGGAAAGTAGAGGAAGAAGATGAAGATAAGGATGAAGAAATGGAATCCACGGGTAGTCTCTAGAATGTCATTGATTTTTATATGAAAATTACCAAATGGTACCTCAAGTGTCAAAATGGTACAACTTAATACCTCAATTTTATACTTTAGTGAAATCAAGTCCTAATCCTTATACTTTGATCTTTTTGTTTCCTTCAAGTAAGTCCACTTCTTTTCCTTATTTCAATTACATCCCATTCTAGCCCACTCTAGAATCTAATGGATCGAACCGGGTTTTGGATCAGCCCGACTCGACTCTAAGCAACGACTCGATTCAATAGAAAAATGGGACGTTACATATGGTTTTGTCTAACATTTTAGTACAAAAATATAAAGTTTATCCCTAGAATAGCTCAGTTGGTTAGAGCTTGTGGCTGTTAACCAAAAGGTTGGAGGTTTAAGCTCTCCTTCTAGCGAAAACTTTTCATTACTTTTATTTTAAAATTTAGGAAAAACTACTATTCTGTCCCTGAGGTTTTACCAAATTAATATTCTCGTCCATGTATTTTGGACAAATTATTATGATATCCTTAAGCTATGGTTCTATCTAACATTTTATTACAAAAATCTAAAGTTTGTTGCTGGAATAGCTCAATTGGTTAGAGTGTGGTGCAGTTAAGCATAAGCTTGGAGGTTCAAGCTCTCCTTCTAATGAAATCTTTTTATTACTTTTACTTTTAAAGTTAGAACAAATTACTATTTAGTCCCTAAGGTTTGACCAAATTAATATTCTCGTCCATATATTTTGGACAAATTATTATGACATTCCTAATCTATGGTTCCGTCTAACATATTAGTATAAAAAATTTGAAGCTTGTTGCTAGACTAACTCAATTGGTTAGAGCATGCGGCCTTAACCATAAGGTTGGAGATTCAAGCCCTCACTTTTAGTAGAATCTTTTTATTACTATCATTTTAAAATATAAATTATTATTTAGTCCCTGAGGTTTGACCAAATTAAGATGCTCGTCTATGTATTTTGGATAAATTATTATGACGTCCCTGACCTATAGTTCTGACTAATATATTAGTATAAAAATTTAAGGCTTGTTGCTGGAATAGCACAGTTGGTTAGAGCGTGTGGCTATTAACCATAAGGTCAGAGGTTCTCAAGCCCTCCTTTCAGCGAAGTCTTTTCATTACTTTCATTTTAAATTTTGGAAAAATTACTATTTAGTCCCTGAGATTTGACCAAATTAATATACTCATCCATGTATTTTTGACAAATTATTATGACATCCCTTACCAATGGTTTCGTCTAACATATTTATACAAAAGTTTAGATCTTGTTGGGAGAATAGTTTAGTCGGTTAAAGCATGTGGCTATTAGCCACAAGGTCAAAAGTTTAATTCCTCCTTCTGGCAAGGTCTTTTTATTACTTTTATTTAAAGAAAATTATTATCTAGTCCCTGAGGTTTGACCAAATTAATATACTCGTCCATGTATTTTAAACAAATTATTATGACATCCCTAACATATAGTTCTGTCTAACATATTAGTCCTTCCATCTATTTTATCTGAGAATTTCCGTTAAAATTGTAGAAAAAGCTTGAGAGACATGTGAGTAGTTTTTAAATGACAATATATATATATATATATATATATATATATATATATATATATATATATATATATGTTTAAAGAGTTATTTTTTCCCAAGAAGTAAAAAGAAGGAAAAATCATTTTGTGCTATGGCAAAGAGGGCAAGCGTAACATACCACACATGCGAAGGAAGATATCTTAATTCATATTGCAAAACGTGGGAAGAAAGCAGGGATAAGGATTTCAGAGACATCAAAGAATAATAATAAGTTATATTATTTTCTCGTGGATAATGTATGCAGTTCTTTTCTTGGTTGGTGTAAGGCAACATTATCAGTTGATGGAAGTGAAAGAAGGGATAATAGTGAGGTCGAAGGGAGGCAAAGGTGTATACATGTGGAAATGCATGAGTTGAAGGAGGAGATACTGAGGCTTCATAACTTGATTGAAAAAGAATGGAGTGAAGCAAGAGTTAATAATTGTTGAGATTGGGCTTTAAAAGCCATAGGCAGTGTATGTTTGATGTTGTTACTCACACTCTTAATCTTGGTTATCATTTTGATGTGCAAGTGACATTATGTAGATGTTTTGGGTTAATTGTAGTGGAGGGCTGGAGGTGATGAAGTTAGAGTTAGAGTTATTTAGTACTTTTTCACTTAGTTAGGTCTTGTAAATTAGGGGAAAGAGTTATGGAGGTTGTTGTAAGGACCTGTGCTCTAATTAATACATAGTTAAGTTTGAGTTATATTCATTTTGTCTTATGTGACTATCACTATATTGTGCATAAATAGAATATGTTGAATGGCACTAAGATTCTCAAGAATAACTCCATTATATGCAATAATGAACTATCTAAAACGCAAAGTCAGGCACACATGTGTAGAGAAATAAATCTTGAAATCCAATGAATAGCATAGTCAAAACAACATTCAGAAACTTAATAAACTCCTCTATATTGAGTAATGAAAAGTTATTTAATTAACTCATGCGTATTGTTGCATTACAAAAAGAAATTAAAACCTACATAAATAACATCTAAGGCACTTAAGTGATTCTTGTACCACATAATCACTAGTAATTGCAAATTTTTCACCCAAAAAGAATCCACAAAAAAAAAAAAAAAAATCCATAAACAACAAAATCTTCTCCATCTTTTGTCAGTTTTATCAAAATATTTCAATCTTCTGTTAGTAGCAGCAGCATATACAAAAAGCATAGAAACAAAAAAGTTGGCAGGCTTCACTTGAAATTGCCTAAACCACACTTAAGCTTGGTCTAACATGACTTGATCCCTCCCCTCTCTGTTGGTTTCTCTTTTACCATGCACATAATAACAGTAAAGGAAAATGAATAAGAAACCTAAGTTTCCATCAAAATGCAAGACATTAAGAGTTTGAAAGAAAATCATACCTGAGATAGTGGTGGTAGGGCCTTTTCACATGTTCTTTAATTGTGTCCCATTTGCTTGCAAATGCAGCATCTACCTGTTCCAGCTCTTATAGTAGAACATGGAGCAGGCTCATCTTATTCCAATCTTCTTCTATCCTTCGGTCTTCAAACTTTTCGCTTGAGTTATGGTGGATTAAAATGTAGAAATTGGGTGCTACGTGGGATGTTATACAAAGTAATGGGATGTATAACTCCAATATAAGCCCTCATATAGGTCTGTACAGTGCATTATTCATGGAAATAGTCTTCAATGTAAATGCATTTAAAAGACATCCACCAAAGGGTCCTTTAAATGGCAACCATTAAGCCCAATGAAGGGTCTACAACCTTTTAACAATCCCTCCTTGATTGCCTCAAAACAGATAAATACATTAGCAAACACCAAAGGTTCATTCTCACTCATTCTTGGCATAGCTAGAGACTTAATAAATGTACTTGGATTAGACTATTGAAGAGGAGCTATATAGTGTTGGAGTTGATTATAACTTTCTTGATGGCAATCTACAGCTTCCTCTTTTGCTGCATTCCTAAAACCGTGTAAGCGCTAATATTCAGGCTCAATTTCCCAATTTTTTAAATTCAACCTACATCCTCTCTATGCTCATAGAGGGATTAGATGCTAACTGTTTAGCCAATTTTTTCTTCACCCATTATGTATTTGCATTGGGATTTTTGTTGGCAAGAGGCCTTACACAATTGTGCTATGGTTGTAGAGTTTTGATGATGAAGCTGCACTTGTGAGGAGCAATACTAGCATGCAGTCTAAAAGGGCACCCTTGATCCTGGCATTTTGCAATTACTCTCTCACTACCATTCTTAACCATTTTAATCAAGTATCCTCCTTTCACAGTATAGTCCCATAAAACATCTCTACATCTCTTAACATCTAGGAAAAGCTGCTTAACCTTAAAGTCAAATATTCTCATCTTCAGTTGCTTGTGTATGTTTTCATACATCTTCTTAAATGAATCTCTTTTGTTCCTCTCTCTCTTCCTCTTACTTGTGACCTCTTCTATACTATCCTCAAATTCTGCGACTAATTTCTTAGCATCAGACCCTACATCACTCGGCCCATCTTCAGTATCAACATCATCTTTTATTGGATCTTGATGCATATTTTCATCCAAGCTTGCATTGCCATCTAAAGGACCCTCATTTGTTAAGGTAACAGAATCCTCTTCTTCTTCATCTTCACTACCAGAAAACTCATAATTTTCATCACTTGAATCATCTGCCCCTAAGGAATTAATAGCATTAGACGCTATTGCGGGATTTACTTTCCTCTGCCTAAATCTGGAAGGCCTGCTATAGGATTGTGTAACACCACTTCCCTACCTAAACCCCCTACTGTAACACCACTAACTGCCCTCCCTCTAATAACATTGTTTGATCTTCCTGCACCTTTAACTCTACCCCTTCCTCTTCCCCCAAAGACCTCATATACATAACATAGTGATTGTCCTCCTCCATTACCCTATCCCACATATTTGCACATGATAGCAATTGATTTCTTGGCCTAGCACCTTGCATGCTACTGCCCTAAGTTTGAACAATTTTTTCTAACCCTACATCACAACCTTCTCCATTATGTACCACCCTCTACATTAACCTGCTCTACATTACCCCCCTCTGTAACACTTCCTCCTACAGGAACATCACTCTCATTTCTTTCAGGTTCCTAGTTTAAAATTACATCCTCCTCCTCAGTCTGAATCCCAATATTATCTCCAACCTCACTTTCTAGTTCAGGTGGCACCATTATACCAATTGCCTCTTGGCTATAGACTAAACGTAATTCAATAAACTCCTCATGTTTAAACATCTCAAACATAAACAAAATATCATCATTCTCTATCTTGATCTTTACACCACAAAAATTTGCACATAACCATACTTTATTTTAAAATCTTTACATTCTTTCAGGATCAGCATCATAAAAATACCTCACATCACCTTCAAAATCTACATACAAAATATGAGTTTCAAGAAGAACCCTATTCAAGTGCAAAACGAAGTTTCCCTACTGTCTATAGCAATAACAAAAATGGATTCACAATATACATAGAACACACAATTTATGATAGGAAAAATCCTAACTTTTACAAAGAAAACAACAATAAAAACTAACTGATGATGAATTATAAAATTTTCAAAATTTTTCATTCTTGTAAACAGGGGACATAAAAATTCAAACTTTAGATAACCATTCAGAACAAGTTTTAAATAAGTCCAAAAAACATTTCGATAGAATAACAAATGCTAAGTAACGTACCTGGTAAGTGCTTCATTTGCAAAATAACCTTCAAAAGCTGATCCTCCCTTTGCAATTCTCACGATCAATGCAACATCGTCTGGAAAACTTGAAAGAAAAGTCGGTCCAAAGGTTTAGTTTGTTAGTTAAGAGGGCAAGAAATGTTTCGTTTCCCCCCAACGACTATTAAGATATTTTATTTTAGAGTATTATTGTCTATTCATGTGGTTTTGACAAAAATTCTTAGGTAAAATAGACGGAAGAATTAATATGTTAGACAGAACCATAGGTTAGGAATGCCATAATAATTTGTCCAAAATATATGGATGAATTTATTAATTTGGTCAAAATTCAAGGATTAAATTGTAATTTTTCTTAAAATTTATTCAGTAAAAAATACAGAGATTGTTTTGGTTTGGTTATTAATTTTTAAAATATAGTTGTTCAGGTATCAATCGAGAGTCGAATAAAAGAGGAAAAAATTATCTAATTATTTTTTATCTCTTTTTTTTCAGACTAGTTTCTCAAAAGTGCGTTGCACGTATTTGTATTCGTTGATTTTGACACGTTACAATAAAATATTATAATATTATGAACAATTTATATTACTAAATATCTAAAAGCATTTACAAAATAAAAAAAACTTTTATAAAATAATAAACTAAAAGTCAATAATTAAACAACTTATTAAGGAAATACCATATTTATAATAATAAAACATTATTATAATTTCTCAACCAAATTTTCATGAAAATAAAATTACTTATCAACCAATTTAAATTTTCCTATAATAATTTAAATTTAATTAACTTAAAATTTTCTATATAATATAATATCATAAATTGTTTATATTATTAAAATATAGAACATGAGTATTAGCTATTATAATAATTAATATATTAATCTTTGAGACCATCATTTTTTATTTTAGTAATTTTTTTTTATTTTTTGCTAAAGTGTACGAGCATATAATTAATTTTATTTTTGCTTTCTTTTTTTAAAAAAAAACACCTTTTCAGTGTATTATATGATTTGCTAATATAATATATTATATCATAATTTTATATTTTATATATTTCATATCATTATTATATATTATATATTTTAATTTTATATATTCTTTCAACGTACAAGGAGTTAATTAGTTTACTTTAATCTATAATGTTTATTAATATATTTATAAACTCCTTTGTATTGATATATTAGGGTATCTATAATGTCACGCTTTATTTTTTTCAAATAGTGAAATTAAAATTCTTAAAAATATATTTGCCAATCCATAAATTTAGTTGGGATAGGATAGAATTTATACAATAGGATAATTCTTAATAATTTTTTATTTTATTTTTTAGTCAATAAAATTTAGATTTAAATAGGAAATAAATATATTCGATCAAACTAAATTATCTTTATTTTTTCAACCAAGAAAATTAAAATCCTTAAAAATATTTTTATGAATCTATAAATTTAATAAGGTATACGCAATTCCAATCTTCTCCTCCTCATTCCTACTTTAATAAAAAAAAAAATATTTGATTTCTTTTTTAATATTATCAATCCAAACAATAAATTTATTACAATGTAGCACCCCATATCATTAAGAAAAATAATAACATCGTTAATATTCTTTCAAAGTAATAAAACTTTCATTTTCTCTTTTCAATAATTAATGAGATTAACAATATGGCAGATATTATTTCAGAGTAATAAAAATTTCAAGATTACTTTTCCAATATTCTATAGAATGTTTTGTTTAAATTTGCAATGCTTTATTTTTCTGTTTATATTCAATTTATATAACATTTATAATGAAATTTAAATTTTTAATAAATAATAAGATAAATAATGAATTGTATAATGCTATTTAAATTTAAAAAAATAATCATACAAATTATATATTCTGCACGCAGGCATTTAACTTGTTTTTAATAATAAAATTAAATTTAAATATGATAATTTCTAATTGAATTTAAATATTAATTCTCAGTAATATTTGTCTTTTGTATTAACTTTTAATATTAAAGTATTTTTTATTTTTAATATTAGATACAAATATTAGTGATCATGACAATTAATTTCATCATTTAATCTTACAATTTAACAATGACAATATTAAAATTACTATTAAATTCAAATATTTGTTCTTTTAAAGTCAATTATAAAAATATTAATCCTTAAGATTTCTAATTGAGTTGCTAGTCATTTTTAAAACCGGACTGGACATTAATATCTTGACGAATGTAATTACAGTTAGATCGAGTCGACTCGGTTCAACTAGATTTACTTTTTAATTTTTTATATCTAAAAAATTAACAAAAAATAAAATGCATTCATAAATAATTTTATAATAATAATATATTTATAAATATATAATTATTTTTAAACCATTATCATCTAATATTAATCTATCACCACTAATTTTTATTTCAATCATTATTATATTCAACATAATAATAAACTTATCGAAATAAAAGTTATAATAATTTAAATGTATACAATCTTTAAATAATTCATAGATCACACAAAATATAATTAACGGTGATTAAGATTTATTTTCATCAGACTGCTTAGTCCTTCTGACTATACTTTTTATATTTTTCCGTTAAATGAGTCAAAAATAGGAGATAAGTGAGAGAATTAATCTAAAATGACTGTAATGTTGGTGTCTTTTGAGGTATTTTCCCAATATCCCCTCTAACTCTCTCTCTCTCTTTCGATGCACCACTTACTCTCCTACTCAATCCATCGACAAATCACTGTAGGGATGGCCAAAATCCGGTTTTCGGAACCAGAACCATCGGTTCCGAACTGGTGGGAACCGGAACTGGTCCGAACAGGAACCCGAACCGATCCAAACCATTTCGGTTCCAGTTCCACAAGTTTTGGAACCGTGAACCGACGGTTCCAGTTTCAGTCGGAGCCGATGGTTCTAGTTTCATCGGAAATCGGCCAGAACCGTCCAAAACCGGCCAGAATCGGTCAAAAACCGGCCGGAGAACCTGCTGGAACTATCGATTTTAGAATCATTAAGGAATCAAAACCAAAACCGAAACCGTTCGGTTTTAAACCGTAACCGAAACCGTTCGGTTTTAAACCGTAACCGAAACCGTTAATTTTCAGTTCAGTTCCGGAACCGTGACCACCCCTAATCACAGTATATACCCTCTCTCTCTCCTTTTGCTTATTTCTCTGTTTTCATGATTTCTCCCCCTTTCTTTTTCTCTTCTTTCTCTCTACCTACCTATCATATGTTTTTTCTGGGTATATTATTTTTTGGGCTTAAGATTTAGATTTGAATTTGTGTTTTTTGGTGGTTGTTGATCAACAAAAAGAGAGAACCCAATGATAATCCTTACAGGGAACAACTAAACCAGGAGCGACAGCGGTTACAGCTACAAAACCAGAATAGAACAGTCAAATGCATCACGAAAGGCTGAATTCGAGATTTTCATAGGCAACTTCCAGTGCCAATGGCAGAAATTGTAATTAATTTTATTTTCATGAAACCCAGATCATCAAAAGAATTAATTTAGAAAAATCACCATATCTTGTTGTTTGAATAGTTTCTATTCAGATTTTGTTATTATTTCTTACCTTTCTTTTTGAAAATTTTGACCTATATATGTTTTTTCCTCTCTCTACTAGGACAAGATGGCAACTTCAAAATTCGATTTTTATTTATGAGTTACTCCTTATACTTTGATGCCAAAGGCATATTTAGTTTTTACTTTTGTTTTGATTTCCTTGTGCTTTGATTTGTTTGAAGAGGAGATGTAAGTGAGGAGATGGGTTCTTGTATATCAAACTGGTTGAGTTATTGAAGCCATTGATGAATATTAGGCGTTAGGTTGATTTGCTCTGCCATTATGCCTTTAATGATAGGGTATTTTTGTTTTTTCGTATGATTTTAACAGAAAATTTTGGTAAAATATACAGAATTGACTAAATAGACAAAAGAAAGTAAATATTAGAAATCGTTAATTAATATTGTCAAACTATAGGGATAATTAATATTGTTAAACTATAGGGATGAGTTAATTAATTTAATCTGAGACACTAAATAATTATTTTCCTTTAAATAAATAAATATTAGTTATAAAATAAGCATTTTTAGAACTTGGGTAGGCCCATTGAAGTTGATTTATCAAGAAAATTTATACTATTTATTTATAATCTTTGGACGTATTTATTATGAAATTTTTTTAAAATAAGAAGCTAGTGGATTTGAATCCATGACCTTTTAAAAATAGTTTTATGCCTTGACCACTTGATTCATTTAATTTATAATGTAATATGAATTTTTTTTATTTAAAATTAAAGCTACCCAGTTTAGTAAGAAATCGAACCGTATCAAATTCAGATGGTTGTTTAAAAAATTCAGTTACCAATCGGTTTTAAGTATATATAATTATTTTGTTTTTTATTTTTAGTTAGGTTACCATATATAATTAATTAAATTTATTTTGATTTGAAATAAATAATTTTAAATCAAACCAAACCAAACCGATTTAATTCAATTTAGATTGATTATTATACCATTTGATCTCAGATTTAATTCCATAAAAACATATCTGAATAAACCGAAATCAAACTAATTATGTTTGGTACGATTTGATTAACCAAGTGTTTATCCTTGGCCAACGGACACTTTTTTGTACTCAATTGCAATTATAACATTAACGTAAAAAGCCATTGAATTCCTAGTGTAACAGTTAGAAGCAAAAATTGTTTACCTCATCCCCTTAATGTAAATTGCAGCTCATCTAAGAATGCTAAATTTCTTACAAAAGTAATAAAAAGGACGTTGTAATCAAATATAGAAAATCAATCTGCTAATTAAAAAGTATTAAATTTCTTACAAAATTAAAAAAATAAATGTTGCAATCAAATATAGAAAATTAACTTCTATTTTATAAGTATGAATGAAATAATCAAATACATCAATTAATTATCCTCAGATTTTCCATAAACAACATATCTTGTCTTTACATAGCAAAGAATCCATCAATAGTCACTCTTTCTTCTATAAAATGCAATGGCAAATTTAAGACTTCATTTATTTTTAGAAAATAATTTATTTTTCAAAAATATTTTTTCATGACTTATTTTATATTGTTGGACTTATATATATATATATATGTTTCATTCAATTTGAAATATTTTGATCTTAAAAGCATAAATTAAACTAAAAGTTCAATTTTTAAAATTTTATAAAACCAAATCAAACTATCATTTTTTTAAATCGTAATTTTAAATCGATTTGAATTAATTTGTTCAATTCGATGAACATTCCTACAAATGGATGGTAAGACAACTAATGGGAACATGAAAATTAATTTCCGAAATTGCGGTATGCAAACAATGCTATTGTTTGGCTAACAAAATTTGGGAAAAATATTTTAATAGACCAGAATAATTCCATTAAAAGCATATCTGTTTGAACTTAATTAAATTAAAGTGTAATTTCAGACAAACAAGTGTTGATGGAAGTAGTTTGTGAATTCAATCTCGTAAATGTGAGGAGAGAAACTCGTAAATGTGAGAATGCTCGAATAGCATATTTTGTTGAGAAAACTAAATTACATTGTGTTACCCTTATCCAATATATGTAAATTATCTTTTACAGATAATCTCATTTCGTGAAACAATACCTAATATATACATATATGTAAATAATCTTTTTAACCTATTCAAGTTAATTTAGTTTATATTACTGAATATTATAAAAACATAATATTTAACATTTTAACTATATAAAAAATAATATTTAACATTATACTGATGAATACTATAAAAAAATAATATTTAACATTTTATCAATATAAAAAATAATATTTAGTATTTTTAACTAGCGTTCGCTGAACAGTCTAAATCTTCATCACAATAATTGTCTTTTTAGTTGCTCATTATCATACCAGAATTGACGAATAATGCTCTCTTCCACCTAACAAAAATAGACTTTCTTATATATCCCAAAATATAGACTACTTACCCAATCTAAATGTCACCTTATCTAACAATATTCAATTATTTTATTGAAAGTAAAATCTAATATTGAAAGTTTCATTTAACATTAACATAAGATTTAAGTTGCAAAAAATTATTATCAAAATCAGAAAAAGTTACAAAAAGCATAATTTAATATTAATGTATTAATATGTTGCGTATAAATTATCAAAAATTAAATAATATTACTCTTAATAAAAAAAAAGACAAACCTCTTATAGAAGGCACATTTCTAAAATAACTATGCTTCCCAATCCAGAAGTACAGGTTGCGCAAATAAACTAAAATATTTATAGATTAATTTTTTAAAAAATGCAGTAAATACTAAATTATTTATCTTATGAAATACATCATAAATACTATCTGGTTCCTATTTGTTTTTAAAACAATTCCAATTTTGAATTAGAGGGAAAAAGAAAGACGCTTATTATTCCCAATCTTGCTTGGAAACTATCAATTTAAGAAACTATCAATTTATAATTATCCAAAGCAAATAATGATTATCAAATTGAACCCTTGCCTATATTTCAATTCATGATCTTCATTTCATATTAAGAAACATAAACGAAAGTTTACTCTACTTATATATATAAGTATAAGAGCAATAAATAAAGTAAACTTCAGCATAATCATATAATTCTATTAATAATAAATAAATAATTAAACCATAATAAGTGGAAAAGGTACTGTAAATCTATAATGTTCTGCATGTGATCTAACCACTAAATTTTTCTGATTCCTGATTGGCCACATCATAAAAAGGACTTGTTCCATCAATTCCTTCTTCCAGGAAGCAGGCAGCCAGACAGTCACCAGCCATAACCACATTCAAAAATAGTAAAAAGTCAAATTCTTGAAACTAAAAAAGCAATTAACTGGTACTTACATGGGAAAGATAACAATCCAATGGCACAAACATTAACCCATTATATATTACTTCTACATAAAGATCAAAGAATCTCAGAGATTAAAAACCAACTGGATCCAAACAGATATTGAAAGCAAGATCTAGATACGAAAGGAATCATCTGAGAGATAAAGAACATCTATAACAGAGGTAGCAAGATATTAAATCATTGAATATATACATGCACCTACACATACATAGAGAAGTGAAACTATATCAAGAAAGTTGTTCAACATAGTATCAAGCTACATAATATATATATGTAAAAGAATCTACCATGAGATGAAATATATAAAAGCAAGATGTATATTGAAATGATAGATTTTAAAGATTTTATAAAAGGATACACATCTGAGAAAGGAAAAAATTGTGTTAAGGCGTATGATCTAAGAACTACAAATGAAAGATTTAAAATCATCAATGAGAGAAACAGATCGTACATAGCAAATAAAAGGAAAATGAAATAAAAAAGAGTAAAAGCATAATAAACAACAACCAGTATAGAAACTAAGTTTTCAACAGAAAAAAGAAATTATCAAAAACTTTCCACAAGTTTTTTAACACATATGGCAACAAATAGTACTTTACAAAAAATCAAAGAATCTAACAAGAAATGAAACCGATCAAAGCAAGAAAGAAATAAAAATGAAAGATCTAAAATCGGATTAAATATGTAAGAGGGAGATGTGTAGAGCTCCCTTCAATCCAAACAAGGATCTAACGTTAGGTAATAAAGCTCCTGAGATAAGCAAGCCATAAGCCTATCCAAATAAAAATATTCTTCAAGATGGGATAGGGCTATGGGATGCATAGCTTAGCAGCTTAATCTAACCTAGCAAGATCCTCTATTGGACTTCAAGGAGCTCCACTCCTTAACCCTAAGTATATATCCAAACCCTAACACCAAAACAAATCAAAACCGAGAAATCCAATACCCTCAAGATCTTCACTTACTTTTGGGTTGACAGATCTAACCGAAGGGAGACCAAAACAACACACAAAAAAGAAAAATTATGTAACCGTATCAAAGAAGGAAAAAAGAAAAGGAAAAAGAAAAAGAAAACTACAAAAATCATACCCAGAAAGCTTAGAGAACCCGTGATCCTTAGATCCATTTCACTCCATCATCTGAATTCCAATTTCTGTATTTTGACATACTAAGCTTAAAGTGGGTATCTAAAAAATACAAGATCTGCTTTAGCCCTAAAGGAAGACTGGAGAGCTTATCTGCAACCAACCCATTTAACCCTTGCTTTATATAGGCTCAAAAATCATCTATAGTAAACCCTAGCTGGAACTACCCCATTACCCATCCTGCTTTAAGCACCACATATGCCAACTACACTAGTAAATGACCTTTGGGTGAAAAGAATAGAATGATAGGTGACATAAAATACTGTTTTTGACAGTGAAAAATTTTTTCAAAAATAAAAAAGTATATTTATTTCTCTTGGGAACCGACTTCTTAGATTCCCTGTAATAATAGTGTTGATCACATGCTCTGTGGTTTGCTTTTGTCCACGATATTCAAAATCCAATATTGTTTTTTTTTTTTTTTTAGTTTTATTTTTACTTGCATGTGATGTGATAATGTTCAAAATTACTTTAATCACTTACCATGAAAGCTCTGTACACTGTAATAATGAGGAACGGTTGCTCTTATCTTAAGACGACCTTTCCTTTACCAGATCATGGTACATGTAAACTAACCTTTTGGTCCAAAGAATTGGATATACTGGATGGATAATACGCAGTCTCACGTTGAAATAAAAGGAAAATATGGAGCACACCGAGGCCTAATCTAGTCCAAAAGATTCGAATTCCTTTCTTTTAATATAAAAAAAATATATATGAAAAAAGAAAATATATTTAGAAAATTAATGAATGTTATTTTTCTTTTATTTTTCAAGTCAAAAGAAAAACGACACTCTTTTATTTTAAACTAATTAAAAAATATAAAAATCTATGACAATGATCAGCGGAGAGAAAATAATTTTGCTTTTCTCCTAAAAAATATTTTTTTTAATTTTATTTTTCCCTTCTTTTCCTTTTTTTCTCTTTAATTAAAACGAAGTTCTAAAATGTTTGTATGATTTTAAATATTTTAATTTTAATTATTATTTTAAAGTGTAATTCATCTTAAGGATATTTTGGGCAAACTTGTGGCTTAATTCGCTGAGAATCCTTGAATTATCGCCACCGTCTCACGTTGCAGTACTTCAAATTTAATTTATGGCATAAAAATTTTTAGACTCTGAATTGTATAACAAGAAAGTGCCCCTCACCCTTTTTTTCAATTTAGCCACATTGCAAAGCTCATTTTGGAATTGCCACATACGCTAATATTTGTTATTTTGTAAAATAGCACCCTACTTTTTACAAATACCACTAGTAAAGCAGTAATCAGGTCTTGTCTTTTCGATAAGACAAGTTTAAAGGAATGTTGTTTTGCAAATCAGGTTTGGCAATGGTTACATCCTCCTCTATCATGGCAAGATTTTATTGATAATAATAATAATATGATTCAATGGATAATAATTAACTTGAATTGCTATTCTAATAATACTAATGTGCTGGATTAGCGGACTTTATTCAGCATAGCTTGCTAGAAGCTGTGGAACAAAAGAAAGCAAATCGTCTTCTCTTATCAAAATTCTACAGATGTTGTGAGACATCTATCGGTAAACGAGATGGTTGCTAACATTAAAGCTTCTCTTTAGAGGTTATTTCAGTAGAAAACTCAATATCGAGTTCTTCTTGGCCTTGATCTTTGGCTCTTGCATGATGTAAATGGTAGGAATAGTTTGTATTTTCTATTAATAATTTAGAGCTTTGCTCTAACCCATTTAACAAAAAAAAAAAAAAGAGAATCTTTTAACTTTAACGTTCTAGCATATAAGGATCATTTGATAGCTCAACAAGGTTATATGCAGGTGTTAGAATGGTTTCATCCGATTCGAAAGGTGAGAAGAGCTCCTAGTAGATGAAGTAGATGCAGAAGCTTTGGCTTTGGAATTAACTATAGGAGAAGAGGTAAGATTTTGTTGTATTTTTGGCTTGTATCTCTTCCTTGCTAGCTACTATCTTTTCTTTCTTAGATGAAGGAAGGTCAGTACTCTGTTTTTTTATTCTCGTTGAGCTTGAAGGATTAGTGATCTTCTCCTCCAAATCTACAGAGAGAGAGAGAGAGAGATAGATAGATGGAATTAGAAAATATCATGCTGAAAAAAATTGTCAACTTGTTTTTGATGTCTTCACATGGGTTTCCATGGTCGGGGGGTGGAGAACCAAGAGGAGTCTTAGCCTCTAAAATTTGGGGAAATTTTTAATTATAATATATTAATATTTGAATTTTTATTTGGTGAAAAATTAAAAATAAATTGGTTATTTAACAAATATGAAGTCCAACAAACAATTAAATAATTAAAATTTTATTTTTTTTACTAATGCAATTGGTGGTCATAAAAGTCAAAAGTTAATTACTAAGGTCAAAAGTTAAAGTTTGTGTGCACCTATAAACTCAAATGGGTGAACAAAAAATGTCCTTTTTGTCTTCTTTTCTTTTCCTCTTTACTCTCTCTCTCCCATGACTTCCTTCTCATAAAATTTCAAAACAAGTAGAAGGATTATTGGCTTAATATACAAAAATATCTGGAACTTCGAGTCTCGTTGTAGAATCACTCTAAAATAATTTTTATGTCTCTAGTATCCTAACATATAAATATAAATATATTATCGCCCTAAATTTAAATTTGACCTAAAATTTATAATATAATAATATAAAAGTGGGACCACCAAACTAGCTTGAGTTAACTTAACCCAAACTCTTAAACTTAATGAATAAAAGGCAATGTATTGCTATTAGAAAATCAAAGCTCTAATTTCTTTGTCCAACCCAAATCTCTCTCGTTTACCTAACTACTCTTCCTCCATGGCTCTTTATTTAAAAGCAACCATAACCAAAACTAAAGACCTTTCATGTTTTCTATATTGATCCTTCTCTGCTTCTTCGTTAATTTTCGAACCTAACCTTTCTCTTCTTCTTCGTTAAATTCTGAACCCGACCTTAGATCTTGTCCATGAAGAGCTCAATGCTTACAGTCTTTTCGCCTCTAAGATAACTTTCTTTCTTTGGGTTTTTAATTTTTTTTTCTCCCTTTTAGTTTAAATTCTCATTGGGATTCGTTTGTGTGGCTTTCAATTGCACTATTGTGTTTTTATGAGCGAGTTCATTGATAAAGTTTTGTTGTTGTATGTACTATAAAAATATTAATTGTACTTGTTAGGACTGTATATGACACAAAGGAGTGTAAGTTTATAAATAAAGCATAGTTTTTTAAGAGTGTAAAAGTTTAAATTGTTTTTAAAGTGTAATAGATTTCTCTTAATGCTACAAGTGTAATAGATTGCTCTATTAATATGTTTTATATTATTAAAGTTTTAATTTTTAGTTCTCTAATGCACTAATTTTGTGGCTATTATTGTCTCTGTTACTGGAAAATCCCTTGCTAGTGTTGTACCAACTTACTTGGTGTATTGCTAGTGGACTGACACTGTCCAGCAAAGAAAGGCAAGAAAATGGAAATAAAGATAGAAGTAAGAAGCACTTCTAACATGAACGGACTCCTTTCCCTTCTCTTAGTTGAGTGTCTTTATCTCTCCATATTAGAGAGAAATTAACTTTGATTTTCAAACAACAAAACGCTGTGTTTCATTAATTTAGAAGCTTAGGTTAAGTTAACCTAAGCTAGTTCGGTGGATTCCACTTTTATATTATTATATTATAAGCCCCCGGGTCAAATTTGAATTTAGGGTGAACATATCTAAGTTTGCAAGTGAGGGTGACGAGGGGACAAATCATTTTAGAATGATACTACAATAAAGCCCAAAGTTTGAGGTATTTTTTTAGATTAAGCGGAGGATTAATGGCTCTAAATCTCATATTTTTAGTTGCAACTCAAAGGTAATTTTTTTTGTCTTTATGGATTTTAGTCTCGGTTTTTTTACTTCTTTTTGTGAGAAAATTCATGGTATTCAATTTTTATAATTGGAAACTTGTGGATAATTAAATTATATGATCCCAGTAAAGAAATTACGATACAATTTTATCAATTTGCATCCAATTAGCACATAAACTCTTGAAGATGGAAAAAGAAATACGACATTCAATTGTTTATTACAGAATGTAGTGATAAACACACAGCACATATTTAGAAACTCTTTTTAGTTAATCAACTTTTTGAATTAAAAAAACTTGGTCTCCTGTATGCTCTGTAGCATACGTCTGCCGCCTTCATCTTTTGTTTCAAAAAACTGTTTTCGCAGCCATCATTTCCTCCGCTTTCTTTCTATCTCTATTCTACCATATCCCCTTCTCTGCCTTGATGAGCTTCTCTCCTTTTTTCAATCTCCAGGGATAAACAAAAACCTCATGCCATGTTCTATGTTTTCCTGTACCGACTAAGCCCTATTTTTTATTCCCAACCACCCGCCGACTAAACCCTACTCTTATCGTCTCCTACCATACATCTTCTCTTCTTTTAGCCTCGACTAAACCTTATCTTATCTCCTCTTTGTCTTATCGCATAATCGATCCTCACACCTATCATATCCTGTACCATTATGGAACATGATTTCTCAAATCTATCCATTGATGTTGTTGAGGAGGAAGCACTTAGCGCTATTCACCCGACAAGTAATCCTACCTTGAACGGTGACTTCTGCCTTGTTGGTATGTTTCTTACATATAGCTCCATCAACTTTCAGGCCATGATGAATACTTTCACAAACTTATGGCATCCCTTAGGGGGTGTGGATATATCAGAATTGGGAGCCCGTCGTTTTCTCTTTTGCTTTTATAATGATGTTGACTTTGAGAGAGTTATTGAAGGAGCACCCTGGACTTTCAATCGTCACCTTCCTGCATGGAGTAACATTGAAAATTTTGCTGACCCTTTAAAAATGCCTCTTTTATCTGCTGATTTTTGGGTCCAGGTACATGACTTGCCTCTTGGATTCATGTCAGAGGCTATGGCAACATTATTAGGGAATTGTGTTGGTGAGTTCCTAACGTATGATTCTCGAGTTTTCACTCCTACTCAGAATCATTTTATGCGGATACGTGTTACACTTGACACACGAAAACCTTTGATGAGATGGAAAAACATTTTTGGGTACAGATGGTATGATATTTTATGCATAATTTCGGTATGAACGTCTACCAGTTTTCTGTTTTCCCTGCGGCAACCTTGGACACTCAGATTCCTTTTGTGATCTTCGTTTATATCAAAAAAAGGAAGAGCTAGTGCGGCCTGGGATGACCGAATTCATCTCCCAGCGAGGAGTTCTCAGAACCAAAGTAAGTGTTTACATGGTTTTGGAAAGTTGACGAAGGTCAAATAATATGTTAAAATCACAGGATTTCGGGATGGCTTTTTATGGCCATTAATGCACATGATGGGTTAACGGATCAGTTTATGGAGACAGATTGCGTGTTTATGGGCTCGGGAGAACATATGGGCTTTAATGAGGATGAGAGCATCTCTAAACCTAAAGAGAAAAAGAGAAGACCTAGAAATACCATACTTTCAGCTGTTGTTGTTTCTACAAGGAAGGATTCGACAACCAGCAATAATAATGCAATTCTTCGCAGTCTCTTAAGATATCAGCCAATCCTGCTATGCATGATGGCCGGGAGCAATAATTGTCCTCAATTGGAACTGTTGAGGGCTTGGCAACCCTCAGACAGTAAATGCTCTCAGGAAGTATACCTTGAGCACTAAGCCAGACGTGGTGTTTCTTATGGAAACACTAGTGCATGGTCAGCGAATGCAGGAATTACGTCACTTCATTTTGATTGGTGTTTTTCTGTGGATTGTACTGGTCAGAGTGGTGGATTATCTATTTTGTGTAATAATTCAACCCAGCTGATGGTTACTGGTTTCTCTCAAAATTGTATTGACTTTGTTATTTCTTACAGGGATACGCAGGAGGCTTACTGGTTTTATGGAATTCCTGATTAAAATAGGAGACGGTCTTCACGGAATTTATTGAGGGCTCTTGCGCAAGAGATGATAAGCCGTGGATTTGTATGGGGGACGTTAATGGCTTCTTAGCTACTGAGGAGAAGATTGGTGGTAATATCTATCCCAGGTTCTTATCAAATGGGTTCAGAGAAGCTATTGAGGAGTGTTGCCTTTGTGACCTGCCTACCTTTGGTTATAAATTTACTTAGAGCATGAGATGTGATAACTAGATTATTACTAGGGTACGATTGGACAAAGCTATGGCTACTTCATATTGGTCGAAGATTTTTCAAAATGCTTTTGTTAAAACACTATTCTCGCCTGTTTCAGATCATGATGTGATTTCTATCAATACTGACGGACTACATACTCATACCAGTAGTCGAAAATTTAAATTTGACAATGGATGGCTTCTCAATGAAGAAATTGAGGAAATGGTCAGATCGGGTTGGAATCGGGAACATAGTACTGATGTGATTTCCAAGAAGGGCTCATGTATTGATGCATTACAAGCTTGGGGTAGAAAACAAAACAGGGATTTCTGGGTAAGGAAACGCAGTATAAAACGACTTCTGGAAGATGAGCAGAACTTGGTAGGGCCTACAGATGAGGTTAGGCGAAAGAAGAATGGAATCGTTTGCTTCTTATCGAGGATGCTCACAGACAACAGTTAGCAAGACAATTCTGGTACAAGTACGGGGATAAAAATAGCAAATATTTTCATTAATAAGATTGAAAAGTTGCAGCTTGGAGATGGGTCATTTGTATCCAACACTTCTGAGATTCAAGCAGCGTTTATTAACTATTTTCAGCAGTTATTTACACAGTTAGTTTCGTTTAGTGGCCCTGTTCTACATCTGATCATGCCAACGGTGTCTAGAGTGGACAATGAGATGCTTGTTGCCAATATTGGCTTTGATGAGGTGAAACAGGTCATTTTTCAAATGCATCCCGACAAGGCCCCTGGTTTGGATGGTTTGAATCAGGCATTTTTTTAGAAATTCTGGCACATCATTGGTCAGGATATTGTATATGGGTGCCGATCATGGCTCACTCGAGGTATTTTGCTCACTAATCTTTTTGATACCACTATTGTGCTCATCCCTAAAAATGGTAACCCAACCACTGTAACTTATTTCAAGCCTAGATCTTTATGTAATGTGCTCTATAAGATTTTAGCTAAAGTTTTAGCTAATAAGCTAAAGAAAATTCTTACAAAAGTAATTTCTGAGAGTCAGTTTGCATTTGTGCCTGGCAGGCTTATTACAGATAATATCCCAATGGCTTTTGAAATGATCCATAATATAAAAAGAAAGGTGGGTAGTGGGATGGGGAACTTGCGCTCTCAAATTAGACATTAGTAAAGTCTATGATAGGGTTAATTGGGATTTTTTGTATCACATGATGATTAGGCTGGGTTTCTCAGAAAAGTGGGCCAGTTGGATGATGATGTTTGTTTCTAATGTTAAGTAGTAAGTTTTGGTAGCTGAGAAGGGGTAGGAGATATTCGTCCGGGTAGGGGGTTGCGTCAAGGGACTCAGCTCTCTCCTTATTTGTTTCTTATTTGTGCTGAGGGACTTTCTTCTTTAATCTCTGAGGTTGAAAGGGTTGGTGAGGTGCATGGTGCTAGGGCGGGTAGAGGGTGCCCTAGGATTTCCCATCTTCTTTTTGCTGATGATTCACTTTTCTTTTTTCATGCTAATATTCTAGAAGCTAATTGAATGAGTCAAATTTTAGTTGACTATGAGAAAGCATCAAGGCAATCTGTCAACTTTCAAAAATCAGGTATTATGTTTAGCTCTAATGTTAGTGCTGATGTCAGCAATAATATCTTTAATGTCTTAGGAGTGCATAAATCTATAGAAAATGGTGTTTATCTAGGTCTTCCTTCTTTCGTGGGTAAAAATAAAAGACAGGTGTTTAATTTTCTTAAGGATAGACTTTGGGCTAGGTTGAATAGTTGGTCCAATAAGCTCTTGTCAAAAGCGGGTAGGGAAATTTTGTTTAAATCAGTTGTCCAGGCTATTCTTATTGTATGAGTGTTTTTATGTTGCCTAAGAATATGTGTAATGAGTTGCAAAGATTAATGAACAGGTTTTGGTGGAGTTTAAAAAAGATGGTGGTCGAGATGTCCATTGGCTCTCATGGGATAGATTATATGGTAGTAAGGGGGAGGGGGGTATGGGTTTTAGGGACCTTTATTGTTTTAATGTGACTATGTTGGGAAAACAAGGATGGAGATTACTCTCTCATTCTAACAATCTTTGTTATAAGGTTTTCAAAGCTAAATATTTTCGAGATAGGGATTTTCTCAATGCTTCTCTAGGATCTAATCATAGTCTTGTATGGAAGAGTGTAACTTCCTCAACTAGGTTAGTAAAACAAGGGGTAAGGTGGTGAGTGGGGAATGGGGAAAGTATTAATGTGTTAAGGGATCCTTAGCTCCCTAGGGAGGGTTCTTTTCGTGTTAAAGATGGAGTAGGTTTTATTGACCTACAAATGAGAGTTATAGATTTATTTAAGCCAAGAGAAAGGTATTGGGATATTGAGAAGATAATGTCTCTTTTTTGTGCCAGGGATATGAAGACAATTCTTGAAATCCCATTGAGTATTATGAATAAATGTGACCATCTAATATGGCATTTTTAGAAAAATGGTGTGTATAGTGTTAAGTCAGGCTAAAAGGAGGCTTTGAAAATTTTATCCAATGGGAGCAACCCTATGGAAGGTAATTTTTGGGGGAAAATATGGCATTTGGAAGTGCCTCCAAAAGTTAAAAATTTTATGTGGTGTAGTTGAGGGATATTTTACCTACTTAGGAGAGAATTAAGAGAAAAGGGGTTAATATTAAGGAAGATTGTCCTTTTTGTAGGGAGATAGAGGATGTTAATCATGCTTTAAGTGGATGTCAAAGGGCTAGAATAGTTTGGATTCTGGGGGGCTTTAAGTTTCATAATTCTAATGCTTTATATAAAGATTTTTTTCTACAGGTCCTGAATAGTGGAGACACACATAAAGTCCATGCTAATGCTATATATGCTTGGTCCTTATGGCAAGCACGTAACCAATGTGTATTGGAGAATAATGTTATGCCATGCAATGTTATTTATGCAAATGCTGTGACATTCATACAATTATGGTCCGCAGCCCAAACAACTCTCTAAGGTGCT